>NW_028220547.1:0-96739 GCF_045865225.1 Trachurus japonicus | reverse complement strand
TTAGTTTAAATTTCTACCCTATTCACCTGTAGTGTCCCACCTTAATGCAGTTTGTGTGTGTGTGTGTGTGTGTGTGTGTCTGTGTGTGTGTGTGTGTGTGTGTGCATGTGCAGATTCTGGTGCACGGCGAGCAGAACGAGATGGCCCGGCTGAAGGCGGCTCTGATCCGAGAGTACGAAGACAACGACGAGGTTCACATCGAAGTCCACAACCCGCGAAACACTGAAGCCGTGACGCTGAACTTCAGAGGAGAGAAACTGGCCAAGGTGTGTGTGTGTGTGTGTGTGTTGTTGTTGTGTTGTTGTATTGGTGTGGGCCGTGTTGTTAACTCCCAGCATGCTTTGCTCTGCTCCGCTGTGCTGTGCTGCAGGTGATGGGCGTGCTGGCGGATGAGAAGTGCTCTCAGGGTCAGAGAGTCTCCGGGATCCTGGTGAAGAGAAACTTCAGTTACCACATCCTGACGCCGTCCGACCTCTCCAGTCAGTCTGTGTGTGTGTGTGTGTGTGTGTGAGGTTGTGTGTGTGTGTGTGTGTGTGTGTGTGTGTGTATTGTCAAACACTTATTATAATTGATGAATGTTTAATGTTTTTGATCCGTCATCAAATGTTTCAAGCTGCTTCTGTCACAGAAAGTAAACCTCAACATCTGGACTGATTGGTTGGTTGGTTGGTTGATAGAAAGAAAGAAAGAAAGAAAGAAAGAAAGAAAGAAAGAAAGAAAGAAAGAAAGAAAGAAAGAAGTAAGGAAGGAAAGAAAGAAAGAGTGAAGGAAAGAAAGAAAGAGTGAAGGAAAGAAAGAAAAAGAGAGAAAGAGGTGGAAAGAAAGACAATAGCTGGGTTTCCATCCAAGTCGTATCGAATTTAAAAGCGGATTTTGTGAAAATGCGCAAAAAGCAAAGCGAATTTATGCCCGTTTCCATTCATTAGTGTTTTGCGATTAGGAGGAGTGCACCGTGAGATTACGTCATAAGAGAGCGTGAATGTATCCAACAGTTGACACTCAGCTGACACTCAACATCATGGACAATTTACGTACTTTCCGGACTATAGACGCACCTGTATAATCCGCACCAGCTACATTTTTAAAAGAAAATACATATATAGGCCGCACTTGAATATAAGCTGCAGGTTTTCATGTTGTAACATGAGATATTTACACAGAAAGACAGTAGGGACTGTGACAGTCTGCTCGCTTTTCCGCTGTTTTGGTTATGCTCCTCTCCTCCATGTGCATCTGTTTACATACGAAGCCGGTGAAAAATCAATAAGTTACATAACGATGTTACGGCGTGTGTTTGTGTCGTCTTAACCGTCATAAACAAAAGATTATGGGTTACGGAGCGCGTTTGTGTTGCGGTGCAGAGAGGAGAGCTGGGAGACCGGGGCGTCGCTGGGTGAAGTCCAGCAGCTTCACCCACAAACTCTGCCTCAATTCGCATAATCTGTTTCCATCACAAAAACTCGCATTTCCTTTATTCGATACGCTGACAAATCCACCCCCTCCAAGCATATAAACTTTTATGCGCATTTACTGCCGTTATTCGAATTTCTGGCGTTTCCATTCAAGTATTTATGCGCATTTTCACAAAATGCGCATAAGAAAAGGTGGATGGAAACCCAACTAATGAAAGATTGAAAGAAAATGCAAGAAAGGAAGACCAAGAAAATAATAATCAGAAGGAAAGAAACGAAGAAAAAAGAAAGAGGGAAGATAAAGAAAGAGAGAAAGAAAAGAAACAGGAAAAAAGGGAGATCAAGAAAGAAATAATCAAAAGGAAAGAAAATAGAGAGAAAGAAAAGAAACAAAAGGGGCAAAGAAAGAAAAAGATAGTAGGAAGAAAAAAGAAAGAAGAAATACTTAGAAATACTAAAGAAAAAGAGAGGGAAGGAAATGAAAAAAAGAGAGAAAGAGGAGGAAAGAAAGACAATGAAAAGAAGAAAAAAATAATCAAAATAATAATAAAGACAATGAAGGTAGAAAGAAAGGAAGATCAAGGAAGAAATAATCAAAAGGAAAGAAACAAAGAAAAAAAGAGAAACAAACAAACAAAAAAGGCAAAACAAGAAAAAGATAGTAGGAAGAAAAAAGACGGACAGAAAGAGAGAAGAAATAGAAAGAAAGACAAAAGGCTACAGAAGCAAAGAAGAGAGAGAAGTGACAAAAAAGTAAAGAAAGAGAAAGACATGAACATGAAGACGTGAAGAAAGTAGAGACATAAATGATGGAGTGACTAACAGACTCCTCCTTCTCCTCTTCTTCCACATTTTCCTCTTCCTCCCTCCTCCTCTCCTCCTCCTCCTCCTCCCTCCTCCTCCCCCTCTCTTCCTCCTCCTCCTCTCCTCCTCCTCCTCCTCCTCCTCCTCTCCTCCTCCTCCTCCTCCTCCTCCTCCCCCTTCCTCCTCCTCCTCTTCCTCCTCCTCCTCTTCCTCCTCCTCCTCAGACTACACCGACCTCGCCATGGGAACGGTGAAACAGACTCAGGCGATCCCGTTCACTGGACCGATCTCTCTGCTCGTCACGCAGCTGCGCAGCCTCGCGGGTGAGTTGGCTCCGCCCCCTTCGTCCTCTAACTCCTCTAACTCCTCCTCCTCCTCCTCCTCCTCCTCCTCCTCCTCCTGCAGTAGCATAGATATACAGTATATATACTGACTAGATGCCGCGTTCTGCTTCTCAGCGTACGTCAACACGGCCGCCATCTTGGTCCGGGGTTCTGACCATAGACATAATATACGTCTGACCAGCAGTCAGACCGGTCAGACCCTTGTAGAACTAAGTTCAGTGTGTTTATGCATGTGGGTGTGTGTCTGAGTATGTAAGTTGAAGAGTTCCAGTCCTTGAACTCGCGTGTTCGTTTGATGAAGTACGCAGGAGACGTTCAGTTACAACATTTTAGATATTTATTTATAAAAGAATCAACTAGGAAAAGAGATTGTGTACAGAGCTCCGGACCAGACTAAGTTTCCCTGACCAACACGCCGCAGCAGCATCAGTTCACGAAGTCTGATGCTGTCTACTGTCCCTGTCCGGTTTTATAGTTACTGATTACACAAATGCAAGATATGATGTAATTGATGTAATGTGCATCCTCATTGGCTGGAGTCCGTACGCCATGACCTCGTGTCTGACCCCAATCTCATGCTTGGCGCTGATCAGCTGTTGATAGCTCCTATTAAACAAGGGACAAGAGAAAGAGAAAAGGACAAGACACGCAACCCCCTGCATTTGTCAGCCTTCCCCTGTGTCAGCTGACTATCACAGTTACACTAGGTACGAAGACCAGATATCCCAATTGTTTATCAAACAACCAGTACACTCAGTCCCTGTGTGTAACTGCTACTTCCCCTGTCATGTGTAGGCTATGTCATTCTCTGGGCTGTAAGAGCAAAACACAGTAATTACACCAATTATAGAAAAGTTGATTACATGCTTCATTATTAAACTGATTGTCACGAGCTTATCATATGTCTAAGGCAAATGTCAATATCCCAAACATTATAGCAATATACGATTTTGGGGTAAATATCACAACAAAGTGTATGTTTAATACATAAAAAAAAAATTATAAAGATTTTTTGTTGTTGTTGTATCATAAACATATGTCTGACATTTATAATAAACCAAACGGCTTGAAAATCGGTTGAATATTTGGTGAGTTATGGCGATTTTAATGGTTGATAGACGTCTGCCTCTGTTGACTAGTGCAGTAAGTAGACACGGCTTCCCCCTGACCAAGATGGCCGCCGCGTTGACGCATTCCACTCAATAGAGTTGCCTAGGAACGCGGCATCTAGTCAGTATATATATATCTATGCTGCAGTAGAAGCTGTAACTTCCTGTTTCCTCTGTGTGTGTGTGTGTGTGTGTGTGTGTGTGTGTGTGTGTGTGTGTGTGTGTGTGTGTGTGTGTTTCAGGCGACGTGGAGCAGGTCGAGGGGACGGAGAAAATCACGGTGAAGATCTTTAAGAGCATCACGCTGGTTCACGAGGCCGGGATGGTCGTACTGGAGGTCGGACACTCGAACGCAACACGACACTTTTTACACTCATCATCCACCACATGTCGCCTGAAGTGGCTAAAACTCACCTGTTTATCAAAACTTTATTAACTCTGAGCACACGAACACGTCTGTTTTTATTTAAACCAGTTTAGAAACATTAAATATACAGTTTATAACATGATTATGTAGCTGCAGTCAGGTTTTATTAATGCTCAGTATTTGTTCTACATGTTTATTTCAAACTATTTTGTATATTTTATAATTTTATTTATGTTTTTAGACACAGATCTCACTCAGACCTGGTTACAGATACATTATTAGCCAGTTAATACATTCATTACACAGATATATACAATAATTATGACAATTTTTTATTTTTATCACACTTTTTCAAACACTACAAAAATCTCAACACAAATAAAACAGAGAAGAATGTAAAAACAACAGACAATTGAAGTAAAAAACTCTATGAACTAATTGATGCAGCAATAAAATTTATAAATCAATAAATAACTGAAATAAAATTATTAATAATGAAAATGTTCTCGTCTCAGTGGGTCGCCAACCCGCTCAACGACATGTACGCAGACGCCGTCACCACGGTGATCCTGGAGGTCCAGTCCAACCCCACCGCCCAGAAATGTCAATGAACGCATCACGAGGGAATTTATTTTAATTTCACTGATGAACAGAAACTTTACTGACGCTTGTTTGTTTGTTTGTTTGTTTGTTTGTTTGTTTGTTTGTTTGTTTGTTTGTTTGTTTGTTTGTTTGTTTGTTTGTTTCAGTCCACGAGGGCAGGAAGGAAACCTTCGACATGGAGCTGTTCGTCGAGCGACTGGAGCTGATGCTGCAGTGAGTCTGAACACCTGCAAAATGGTTTTAATGGTTAAAATATCTGACAAAACTGTAGAATCTGACACTTTTTAAGTTAAAATTAAACCTAATTGATCCAAATATAAGAGAATAAAACTTTTAAATGAAGGTAAAGATTAAAGATTTTCTGTTTTCACCTGGTAAAATGTTTTTTTTCTGTTTCAGCGACATGTTCGGGGACGACTGCGTGAATTTCAAAGACAGTAAAAGCCTGAGTGTGACGGTGGACGGAGTCACGGCGTGCATCGACCCAGAGACCAGAGTGAGTCCAGCGTCCCTGACATCTATTCTATACACGAACATTAAAGGGATAGTTCAATATTTTGGCAAATTCGCCTACAGTATAGGGTTGTCACGATACCAGAATTTCAGTAGTCGATACCAATACCTGTGAATTTCCACGATTCTCGATACTAATTCGATACCACGATTAAAAAAAACAAAAACAAAACAGAACCCATGTACTTTTAAATTCACTACTTTATTGAAAACTGTTTCAACATCTTTTTGCACAGAATTTAATAGGGCTGCCCCCAAATAGTCGACCAAGCACTGGTTGACTAGAGCACTGGAAAAGAGAGTAACGACACCACCATTGACTCCCGTGGTAAGGGTTTTGCGCCCCGAGTGGCAGGATATGGGTCTTGCAAAAGCGCCCAGAAAACTCATTCACTCCAATGTAGCTATGTGTGTTGCCCACTTGCTTGTAGATTGATGAAAACGGCCGTGTTTTTGTTTTTAGGTGTCTTGGTCATATCAAATTACACTTGTAATTTGTTTATTTGTCCGTCCTGGGTGAGGGATCCCTCCTCTGTTGCTCACCCTGAGGTTTCTCCGATTTTTCCCTGTTAAAAGGGTTTTCCATGGAGTTTTTCCTCAGTTGATGTGAGGGTCTAAGGACAGAGGATGTTGTTACGATGCCATGTAAAGCCCTTTGAGACAAACTGTTTGTAAAAACGGGCTATACAAATAAAATTGCCTTGCCTTGCCTTGCCTTGCCTTGCCTTGCCTTGCCTTGCCTTGCCTTGCCTTGCCTTGCCTTGCCTTGCCTTTATTACAAAATGTAGATTGAAACATTAATGTAGACAACTATTTTTTTTATTTTTACTCGCCTATGTGTTAATGTTTATCTGTAAAGGATCCTCAATGATGCTATTAATGTGGGTGATCTATAAATGTCCTTAAATTATTGAAAATACCACACTTGCTCATTCACCAACAATGCAGTTGTCAGTTCTTGGGCGCTTTTGCAAAACCCATATTCCGCCATCAGGAGGCGCTTCCATTGGACCAATGCGTGTCGTTACTCGCTTTTCCAGTGCTCTATGGTTGACCAAAAAAATCATTAGCCAACCAAAATTTCAATGGTCGATTGGTCGCAGGAAAAAAAAAACAAACATTTGGAGCCCTGTCTTGTCAAAATTAAGTCAAAATCAATATAACTGAACTATATATAAAGGCTATAGGGCTTTTAATTTGAAGGGCCAGATACAGGAAGTCGTGACATGATGAGTCGACTAATGACGACTATTGGTCGACCAAGGGAATTATGGTGATAGGAGAATTTGCCAAAATGTTGAACTATCCCTTTAACGTCTGGTTCATCATAATGGTATTTACAGGGTTCCTACGCAAGTATGGAAAGTATGGGAAAGTATGGAATTTGATTTTATACATTTCCAGGTCTGGAAAAGTATGGAAAATGGAAATTATTGTATGGAAATGATCTGGCTTAATACTTAAAGGTTGAATAATATTTATTAAAAGCTATATTTTTTCAAAAATAATACATCCATGGGGCCTTTAGAGGGGTACAGAATGAAAGTATTGCTTTTCCATAAAAAAATTTTTTTTAGTCTGAATTATTATTTTTATTTTTTTTGACGGGCTCGACAATGACTTTCTGTCAACGTTCTGTTTACATTCGTACCTGCCTGTAGCCGACATGTGGCTCAGTTCTCCGCTGTTTTCCTGCCTCCTCCCGGTCCTATGCGTTTGTTTCCAACCAAGCCTTTTTAATAATCAATCGGTGGATCAATGGATCATCATATACTTGTTAGGATGGGTGTATTTGTGTAGTCTTATCTGTCATAAACACGTTTATCGTCGCGGACTTTCGGTGCCACGGAGCTCCTTTTTTTTTTTTTTTTTCAACTTGACGAGAGCAGTGACAGCGGAGGCTCTGAGGCTCTGAGCAGCAGCGGTGTGGAAGGCAGAGAGCCTCCACTCTCCCTGTAACAAGCTACAAGTCATTTATTATGCTGTTAATGACGGTAAAAATGAAACATAAGGTAAATATCCTGCTTAGCTCTCCTCCTCTGCTGTCCTCTGATCAGAGCGGAGTCCCTAGCAACGGCCCGTTTTACCTAGCAACGGTCTGGCAATCGACTGCTGGAATTCTTTTCCTGTTGTTTTTCTTGTAATTCTACGTAGTCAACCTTTAATACTTATCTGGGTTTGGTCTTATCTGAAGTTATCTGGGTTAATTATTTTTGTATGTGCTACCTATATCTACAATCTCCTGGAAATTATTTGGTTACATAATGGCATACACATTCAGAATAATGAAAACAAATGATTAATTGCATGATTTGTTTATATAATGCACAACTATTTACTCAAATATCACAAATTATTGAACATTTTTTACTGAGAAGTCTGGAAATTAGGGTCTGGAAAAAGTATGGAATTTGGAAATTTCAAATGTGTAGGAACCCTGGGTATAAATCAATACTCAATAATCAGCTGATAACACCATGATGACCTCTGACCTCTGACCCTCAGGCCGTGACCTGCGCGGACGACGACTCTCTGAGGGAGATGGTGGAAGTGGCCGTCCACCGTCTCTACGACGCCCTAAGCCCCGCCTTCACGCCACGCCCCCTCTGTGATGTCATCAGCAGCAGCAGCAGCAGCGCGTTGCCGTCGGTGATGTAGCGGTGGACGATGAACTGACGTTTCTCTGTCACACTCTCTTCAGTCCTCGTAGTATCGATCAATGGCCAATAATCGGTCGATAACGGACCGATGCAGATGTTCGTTCGTTCATTTCTTTGACTCGAGGACTTTTGAGTTTTTCCAGCTTCTTCGTTGGAAACTTGGTTCCAAAGGAATCGGCTTCAGGAGACGGACCACCAATACCTTTATTGATTGATTGTTTTTGTACTTGATTTGTCTATAAAACAAAAGTTTGAGTTCTTCACAAGGAAAATAAACATTTGTCCAGAGAGAGAGAGAGAGAGAGAGGGTCACTGAGTTTCTGTCCTCGAAGATAAAAAAGTGAGTTAGATTTAATGTGAGTGAAACAACGACATCATCAATACTGAAGATAATTTATCAATCATCTTGTTTTCTATGAAACAAAATTAAGGTTAAAATCATCAAAAATGTACGTATTGTTAAATAAAAGCAGAAAATTGTTGCATTTTAGAAACTGGAGGCAGAATTTTTTTTTTTAACTTTCATTAATTTAGATTTTCTACAATAATTTATCTGCAAAATATTTTAATTATTGATAAATAATTTAGAGTATTTTCTTTTTTACACTAACTTTAATATTTTTTGGCTACAGGTTTTATGTTTTTATGATGCAAGTCGATCTCATCTTGGTCTGAATATTGATATTTTTAGATTAAAGCAGAAGTAAGTGATATATTTGTGTTAATATAAGTCTTAAATAGTTATATCTTCCGACAGCAATCACTTACATAGAGTGTTTGGACCGAAACACGGGTCTCTCAGTCACTCTGCTCTGCTCTGAGCCGAGAAGAAAACATTTATCGTATCCTACAGTTTTTATCCAATGAGGAGAGAGAACGGCATGCAGGGCTGTGTGTGCAGCCAAGGGACGCCGTGAATGTGGTGACGTAGGGACGAGGACTGTTATGGTGCGTTCAAGGAAACTCGTATTTTTCCGACCGTGAAGTCGTACCAGTTCGATCTGGTACCACTTCACGGGTCGGAAGTTACGAGTGGCCGTTATAGTGACTTTCACCGGTAAAACAGGTCGGAAAAACACGAGTGGGTTGCCTGGAACGCTACAAAGTCGTAAGTTGTGACTTGAAGCTGTAATTTACGATTTCAAAAGCCTGCCTGGAACGCAGCATTAGCGAAAACGACCGGACCACTTACTTCTGCTTTAAAATATAAAAATAAAATCACCAGAGATTAAAATAGTCAATAAATTACATTAAAGCAGAATATTTAAAAAAAAAACAAAATAATGATCCATTAATGAGAACCATGAGATCTTGCTGAAAGCTCAGGAAGAAACGTGAGTTGATAAAATATCAGAATATCAATAAAAACTCTTTATCGATCAGCACTTTAAATCAGACAGTAGAACGTTTTATTGTGAAAGGGCAGACTGAGCGGACGCCTCAGTCCGACGACGACACAGTGACGTTAACAACATGACTCGCAACCGACCTTTAATTGGATCAATACAGACGATCGTCAGCATGTACATAACACACAGACACACACATCACAGTGTACAGGACTCAACACACACACACACACAGTATCAGATAGACACAATATTAAAAATACTGACAAGTGCATTTGAATACCACAGGAGAAGAGAAGGCACGTTGAGCTCTGACATGTCAAAAATAAACATTTAAAACGATAATATGGCTTCAATCAATCGACAAAAAAACAAAAAAAACACAAAACTTACCACAAAATAAATCTGACACAGTAAAAACATGTGATGAGAATAAACTCTGGTACCAAACAGCTCGAGTGACACAAACCAAACAGCTGAAAACACTCTGAAGTTTAACATCTGTGTCTTTACCCCCCCCCCCCACAAAAAAAACAGACAGTCACAAAAATAAAAGCAACAAAAGCAACAACACAATGATATTTTATACAAAGATATATATATATACACACAGTAATAATAATAACCTGCCCTCGTACAGTAAGAAACAAACAGGTGAAATGTTCAGATAACTGACCTCAAACCAGGATAAAATACAATAACAGGGAGGTGTTTTAAAACTGTTTAGGACAATTTTTATACTGAAGTTTTAAGTTTTTCCTTTATTTTTGTGAAGTGATTTAACATTTTGTCTATAAAAATTTACAAAATAGTAAAAAAAAAAATGCCCAATGTAACTTAAAATGTATCAAAAGTCCCTTCAATCAAATATTCAATTTATTATAAAAAAAAAACAGTTGAGCCATCCATTTATCAATCACAATTTTTTTTAAAGCAATTATTGACTGAAAAACGACTTAAATTATTTGTTTCATTGCTGATCAACATTCAATCAATTAATCAGCTTATTGTTGCAGATGTGATACACAGTAAATAAAATTGATTGACAGGTTTTAGTGGTTTTAAGGAGATGATGAACATTTATGTGATATAAAATACAGTCTCATGTAGCTCAGTGGGTCGATTTGAAGGCACTTAACACTGTCACGTTCAAGGGTTCGATTCCCACTGAGTCTTAAAACAGAAACACTTTTTAACCCTTTAAACTCTCCAAACCTATTTTAACCCTATTTGTACTTTATTAATATCATTTATAGAATATAAAAACATTTTGAGCCTTAAAAATAAAACTTTGACCTCTGTGTTTTTGACTTTTACTGTTTTTTTATTTGGCAGCTGCACGTGTCATTGACTCTCAGTGCACTTTGACCTTTTGAAGCTGCAACTAATAATCATTTTGACTATTAATTAATCAATTAGTCTATCACACAGTAAAAAAAAAACCAATTGATTCTGATGTAAAGACAAAAAAAAAACATCAAATAACCACAAATTAGAAGTTGACAACGTCAAATCTTTGGCATTTTTTGTGCTGTTGTGATAAAATATATAATATTTCTAAAGCTTTTAACAACATTATCCATTATTACAACATGTTGTGTTGATGCTGTTTCTATAAAATGCTGGTGACAAACACTTTGTCTCAATAGCGTCAGTTAGAAATAAATGTTTTTCTCTCATTAGACAGAAACTCTGTGCACATAAACGATTGTCACATTGAAGTTGAACCTTTTTAAAACATTAAGTTCAACTCAGCAACAGTTTGACTGATGACTGAGCTACAACAAGCGTTACATTTGGCCTTTAGGGAACTAAAACGAGAGCCGGGCTTCAGCTATAAAAGTGAACGACGACTTTATGTAACAGAAATAAACGTGTAACATTCAGGAGCAAAAAAAAATCTTTGGTGGGACGTTCAAGAACTAAAAACGGACGTAGGAGCGTACAGTTGCTGGTCGTATCGTGTGGTGTGTCATCAGAAGACGAGTTGGTCTGAGTTTGTACGGTGGCTGGCGGGGACCAATCGGAGCTTTAGCAACATTTTATTGGACGAATAAAAGTATTGAACAGATGATCGATCACCACAGTTAAACACAGTTTGATTGTGGAAGCAACATCTGATCTGAGCACCGTTCAATCAGCACCAACGACGGTTTGATACCTGGAGAAGGTTCGATACCCAGCAGCGGCCCCTCGCTGCCACAGCTTCAACAGGACAATATGTTAGTTCGAGTCACTAAAGGACGTTAAAGAGACGCGGAGAGGACGGACGGAGCAGCGATTTGAAACCACGGTCTGACCACACAGGACGACGACTGGAAGGAGACGTTTTGTTTCTTTTTCTTTTTCTTATTATAATTAGGGATCAACTGATATGGTTTTATCAGGGTCGATACTGATACCGATTATTAGTAATCAAGGAAACCGATATTTAACCGATATTCATTTGCAGTAAAAATGAAAACTTTGGTGTCAGAATTTAAAAATAACACACCAGGGATCAGACTGAATACAGTCAACAGTTTGTTTCTGTTTTGTTCACTGTGAAAACCTTTGGGACATTGTTAAACAGCCAAGAGAGACGGCTTCGTTAGAGCCAAAGGAGTGCGTTTATGCGTTTAAAAATACATTTATTTTATTGGTTACCGGTGAAAAAAAACGGCCGATATCGATTATCAAAAAAAAAAAGGGAAATATCGGTCGATAATCGGTTGAACTCTGATTGTAATTAAATTCAATAAAAACGTTTTTCTGATTGAATGTGTCTCCATGTGACCAGACTGAGATCTGCTGCAGCAACAAAGCGTCAGTGCGGCGGCTTCAGGACGGAGCCGCTTTAAGAAAATAAAAAATAAAAAAAGTCGTAAAAGTTTGTGAAACCAGCACAGGAGGAGGACGTGAGCGGGACAAACCGGGCACCGTCCGTCCCGTCCGTCCCGTCCCGTCCCGTCCCTCAGCACTGCGTCTCCTTGGTGTCGATCTGGTGTTGCCTCTGCAGCCGGAACATCAGCGCCTTCTCGCTGCGACTCACCGCGCTCGTCTCCGTCAGGTCCTCGAAGGAGCGCCGCCGCTGCTCCGAGCGCTGCGCCGGGCGGCCGAACGCCTCCTGCAGCGCCTCCTCGTCCAGGTGGGAGTCGAAGCTCGGGTCCTCCTGGATGGTGGCCATGCGGGGGGAGTCCAGAGGAGGAGGAGGAGGGGGAGGAGGGGGAGGAGGGGCCGCCACCGCAGGAGGAGGAGGAGGATGGTGAGGAGGAAGAGGAGGATGACAGCAGGAGTCTGGACCGGGGCCGAAGCCGAAGCCGGAGACCGGCGGCGTGCTGGTCTGCTGCGGACCGGACGGCTGGAAGCGCAGGTTGGTGGTCGGGAAGGTCGGAGGCTTGAAGATCCGGACGGACGCGGACTCCAGGCTGCTCAGGAGCTCGGCATTCTGGGAAAATGAACAGAGTCAGTTGAGTTTGATGTAGGGATGTCACGATTATAAATTTTCTTGGATAAATAATCACGGTAGTACGATTACCACGATTATTATGCATTAATTAATTTCACAACACTATATATGAATGTGTAAAATCAAATATAGTCAAAATATAACTACACACTAAAAACAGTTGGGTTAAAAATAACCCAATTTGGGTTGTTTTATAACTCACCCGCTGGGTCACTATTGCACCAACCCAGCAGTAGTTAATTTGACCCAGCATGATGGGTTGGTCCATTTTAACCCAACAGATGAGTTAATATATTCTACCCAAATGCTGGGTCAAATTAACTACAATTCTGGGTTGTTTTAACTACATATATTTGTTAAATATTCTACCCAAATGCTGGGTCAAATTAACTACAATTCTGGGTTGTTTTAACTACATATATTTGTTATATATTCTACCCAAATGCTGGGTCAAATTAACTACAATTCTGGGTTGTTTTAACTACATATATTTGTTATATACTCCACCCAAATGCTGGGTCAAATTAACTACAATTCTGGGTTGTTTTAACTACATATATTTGTTATATACTCCACCCAAATGCTGGGTCAAATTAACTACAATTCTGGGTTGTTTTAACTACATATATTTGTTATATACTCCACCCAAATGCTGGGTCAAATTAACTACAATTCAGGGTTCATTCAACTACACATTTGTTGTCTATTAAACTGTTCAACTACAAACCTATATTGTGTATATGGGGCTGCAACTAATGATTATTTTCACTATTGATTAATCTGCTATTAATCTGCTAATCGATTAGTTGTTTGGTCAATTAAATGTCAAAAAATATTGAAAAATCACAAGATGACATCCTCAAATTTCTTGTTTTGTCCACAAGCCAAAGAGACACTCAGTTTATTGTCATAATGGATTCAGAAACCAGAAATATTCACAAGAAGCTACAGTTTAAAAAACTACTCAAATTCATATTCATATAAGTCACTCAATGCAAAAAAGTTGATAACCAAACAGACTGATTGCATCTGTCTGTCCTTTCGGAGTGGGGGGGTTTCGGAATGGAGGGTTTTCCCAAATAGCCTTTTCGGAGTAGCGGGGTCTTAAAAAAAATAGGAAACTCCACCATTACGATGAATAGAAGTCTATTTTCGGAACGGCTGGGTTTCGGAAAGTCGGGGTGTAACCAGCCTGTCCAGCAATGACAACGAAGGCCTGGGATGCTTGCTGTCTGTCGTCTCCCAGTGTCAGGACATACGGGTACGGTCTGGATGCCTGGGCCTCATGTAGGTACTCGACCATGTTTCTTCCAGGCTAAAAAAGAAGATCAAGTAAGATGGAGCTGTATTACTTGTGCAGTTTAAAAAAATAAGTAAACTATTGAACTGAATATTTTTTGCCTTTCATTTTGTATCACAGGCTTACTGATCACTAGATAGCAATGACTGGGAATGAAGTTGGGTTGATGTAAAAAAGGAAAAAAAAGCTTTGATGTAGTTAAAGAGATAGTTCTTTTTTGCACACTTTTCATGCCAAAATCAATGCAGACAAGCAAAAGAATGTAAGCCAACGTGAAGATAACAAGCTTGTTTATGAGTAGTATCACAAAATGTAGAGAAACTAATCCTCCCTCATATGGGGCCAGGACTCGATTAAAAAAAATAATCTAATTAATTAGAGGCTTTGTAATTAATTAATCAAAATTAATCACATTTTTAATCGGCTCGCATATAAATATTTGACCTGAGAACGGTGAGGAGCAATTTTTTTCACATGGAATTTAGTATACCATTGAATAATGACTGAAGGTGGTACGACCAACAGACTGGATGCAGATTATCGATATCATTAATCGTTAGTTGATGGACCTTATCGATCGATTAACTGATAAGCAGCGATTTTCCTGAGAATCTAAATTTAAGGGGGAAATTTAAGATGAACATTCCTCATACACTATTATTTGTTAGTATATTTTTAGAGCACAGCGCAATGAAAAATGTTTAAGTAACACGTTATTTGGTAAATGGTCTTTCCTTGCCACTACATTATGATGATTACTGTATTTAACTACTTAAATCACAGTAGCATAAAATGATTTGTTGAACTCAGCCTGATGAAAACATTAATAAATCTAAGTAACCAATCACACAGCAGCTCCATGTTGTCCCTGTGTGATGTTCAGGGACAGGTCAGGACAATCTGAAGACAGAGAGTTCTGGGGTTGAAGTTTATATGAAATACACCATGAGACAGTGACAGGTCTGTAGCTACGTCTTGACCACATGTCAGCTGTTCAGCTGCAGCAGAGGAAACTCCGCTGTTCTCCGCGCCACCGCGACGAGCGTTTTTTTTTTTTTTTTTTAAGCTCCGGTAGCGACCGGCTAAAATACGGGAGGATAGTGTAAACCAGTGTGGATGCTGTGTTTTTATCAAAGCTTGGTCGCCTGCTGACCGGGTCTGTTTGAGCTGCGTTCAGGCTGCATTAATACTCCTCAGGCAGTGATGACTCATTACTCACTGGTCGTCTGTGTTTTAGCGATGGTACAGCCTGAGGCCAGTATACAACCAGGTAACAGTGTTGTATTCTCTTTTCACCTCATCTCTCCCTTGCAGTGATCAGTGTCAGCGGCTTTTTAACTCGTTAAATAATTGTGCTCCAGTATACCAGTACGCCTAAAACTCATCCAGTGAGAAACGTTCCACGGTGCAAAAATAAGTGCGATTAAAATGCGTTTTTTTAACGTGTTCATTTTTGTGTAATTAATTAATCTTAATTAACGTGTTAAAGTCCCGGCCCTAATTTATATATATGATGAACTGCACACATGTCAACTGAACAAACTTTACATCACTATAACAATCACTTACTTCACAAGATTATTGGTGGCTGTGTAGTGGAGTTGTACTCTCTCTCATTGCGTTGTATATTTTGACCAAAGCAGAAGACCATCACGGTTGGCAATCTTGTCTTTCATTTCAGACATCTGGGAGAAGGATAAATAAAACAGTCAGTCCCAGTTTCCTCACACACACACACACACACACACACACACGTCAGGGAGACAGTGTGTCCGACTGCTCGATTAGTTTGAAAATGAACATAAAATAAAATATAAATCTTACCTGGCAGAGGGATTAATACGACAGTCAGTCCCGGTTTCCTCTCACACACGCACATAACGTTACACATCTGTAAAATGAAAAGAATGTAAGTTATAGAGGGATTATATGTTTACCAACAGTCAGGATGCGTGCACAACCTGACTGCAGAAAGAACCGGTTGTCATGGTTACCTCTATGGATCTAGTGTAGTCAAAGCTGTGTTAGCTAGCGATGTTGTCAGCCTACTACTTAAGCAATATCACACGAGAGGGAGTGCTGTTGTACTGTATATCAGCACGGCTGTGATTCGGTCGTAGGATAATCATCACACCGTGCTGATATACAGTACAACAGCACTCCATCTCGCGTGATATTGCTTTTATACAACAGTGCTACGAGCGCATTTTAGAACAGTAATAAACAAGAGATTATGATTTGTTTGTTTATTTAATTTGGCTCCGCCAACAGAAATAGTTCCGCAACTGGAAGGGAGACAAGGCTGTTGCCAGGCAACACATAAACATTTCATACTAGCTTGCTACTAGCTACTAGGTTTTCCACCGAGCTGCTTCCAGTGCTGGTTCTGGTTCTGGTTCTGGTTCTGAGCCCGTGTCTGATTAGCACCGGAGAAACAGGACCAGCGTGAAGACACAGAGACGTTATTGATACCGTATTACATTTGTTTATCTGCTATGTAATCAATATAAACACAGTTGAAGCTAAGTAGCTGAGCTACGTGGCTAACAACAGCTAACGCTAATATCAAAACACATCGCCGTCAAAACGTAGTTGCCCTCGCGGCGATTTTTTTCCAGCCGTGTTTAGTATTGATTTATCTCCAATTAAACGGACCAGGTCAGTTTCAGGTTTCTAACTGTAGTAGCAGCAGAGAGATGGAGCAGCTCCTGTATGGGGAGCGTGGCTCTGACTAGCTCCTGTCCAGCTGAACAGCGGAGTGATAATGCCTGTAAAAAGTCGCAGTGCTGTTATACAGCTGCGGCAACGGCAACTCAGGCACGGACACTCACAGCACGGCGTCGGTCATCGGTAAAAACAACACTGTGCATCCCTAACGTTACCTACAGCTATTTAACAGACAGTCATGTTCAGGAAAACACTCACGATTACAAAACTACTGAGGTGCTGCCTGGTCAGAGACGAGGGAAGAGGACGGACATGTCTAAAGTCTGGAACAACTGCATAACGTAACTGTAACGTTACGTGCACCACTGAGTATGTACCGGTAACTTAAAACAATATATCTTAACGTTAATTAATCTCAGCTTTCCATTAGTATGTGACCTCGTCTTCAGCCACTGTCGTAGTAAACATTTCACAACTCATTCGCTGCAGTTCTACAGCTGTTCCTGTGGGCATATTTAGCTTTATCAACATTCAAAACAACGTGTCTAGCACGTTATATTGCTCGAAATTAACACTTCGCTCCGGGACATAATGTAGCTACACCTCACATGTGTGTCCTTGTCTTTTGCCTCAAGGAGATTACAGTAGTGTCTGTACTTCCACTTTGAAACGCCAACTTTCCCTCCGAACTCTGCAGCTTCCCTCTGCTAGTTTGTGTGCGTGAGGCTAAACTGCGTGCATGTGTGGTTTGTGTACAAACTGAACACTGCCTCTGATTGGCTTAGCATGAAACCTTACTCTGCCTCAACCAATCATCATCACTTATGCGGTTGTCTCGTCCCGCCCTCCTCCCCCTCCCCTCACCAAAGGAGAGAGAAGAGAGAGAGAGAGAGAGAGAGAGAGAGAGAGAGAAAACAGTTTAGCAGCTTCTGTGGCTGAGATGAGCCAAGTCGGAGGACAACGGCTTCACTGAGTATTTTGTAACGCGCCTCATTTAATTGTCGGTAACGGCGGTGTAACGATGGAAATAGTAATTAGTTAGATTCCTTGTTACTGAAAAAAATAACGCTGTTTATTTTAACGGCTGCATAGAAGAACATGACAGCTGCAGCCATGAACCGTGACCGCTCTGTCACCCCTCGTTATCGCGCGTGAGACTTTGTTCTCGCGAGACCTCGTTTCGCGCCGTTCGTTGTAACCGTTAGTAGGCTAACGTTAGGCTAAGCCTTTAGCAGGCCTTAATAACCCAGTAACAGAAAACCAGCTAACTCAAAATAAACATGACCACTCGTTCATGTACATTTTCATCTAAATTCATTAATTAATTCGGTAAATGGCCGGGACCAAACAGAAAAACTGTATCTGCGTGTGCTATGGTAACGGCTAAATGGCTAACTAATGTTACATTGTTAGCCAAACCAACCAACGAGCCCTGACTGTAAAGATACGCGGTTACTTCAACAATTAAAGCAACAAGGGCAATGTGAATTAGATATAATGTCCACAAACCTTTTATTATTGCCTCGCCAGAAGTATTCAGTCAGACGTTCGCTGGGTGCACAGAGCCTGGTGTGTGTGAAGGAGCAAACTTCTGTCGAAGTGAATGTCATGATTTCGAAGCACAAATAACCCAGCTGCTGAGTCAACCGATATGAGTTCGAAGCACAATTAACCCAGCTGCTGGGTCAACCAATGTATGCTGGGTTGATGGATTTTTGACTCAGCACATGAGTTGCACAAAAATAACCCAAATCCCCAATAAATAACCCATAATGGGTAGAACATTTCATAACTCAGCGGTTGAGTAGAATAAATAACCCAGCAGTTTTTAGTGTGTACATTATTGATAATATACACAAAATATTTTAAGTATCTATTAATATAGGACCAATTATTACTCCCCCAGAGGAAGTATTTGAAATATTGAAGTCATTAATTGTCATCTATACCAAATGTTTGAGTTTATTTTAATAATTTTTTACATTTTATTATTACAAATGGCACACCGACATTTAAATTCCTACCAATTTAATGTTACGTGAGGTAAATGGACCAGTTTCTGTGCATTTACCTTTACTTTGGCGCTACATCTGCCGATACGGTTCCGACAATCTTTTTTGGAGAGTGACAGTATTTAGAAATCTTTACGATTGATTAATTGTGGCATTTAATACCACGATTAAAGCAGAAGTAAGTGATATATTTGTGTTAATATAAGTCTTAAATAGTTCTATCTTCCGACAGCAATCACTTACATAGAGTGTTTGGACTGAAACACGGGTCTGTCAGTCACTCTGCTCTGCTCTGAGCCGAAGAGAAAACATTTATCGTATCCTACAGTTTTTATCCAATGAGGAGAGAGAACGGCATGCAGGGCTGTGTGTGCAGCCAAGGAACGCCGTGAATGTGGCGACGTAGGGACGAGGACTGTTATGGTGCGTTCAAGGAAACTCGTATTTTTCCGACCGTGAAGTGGTACCAGTTCGATCTGGTACGAGTTCATTACGTTACGAGTGGCCGTTATAGTGACTTTCACCGGTAAAACAGGTCGGAAAAACACGAGTGGGTTGCCTGAAATGCTACAAAGTCGTAAGTTGTGACTTGAAGCTGTAATTTACGATTTCAAAAGCCTGCCTGGAACGCAGCATTAGCGAAAACGACCGGACCACTTACTTCTGCTTTAATTGTGACAATAAGTAATCGTGACATCCCTAGTTTGATGGTTAAAGATGAACTCTCTGTGTCTCTAACCTCCTCTCCATGTGCGTTTGTTTTCAACAACGAAGCCGGTGAGAAATCAATCCATGGAGCGGTGGATAACGTTATTTATCATCTACCATGTTACCATGTGTATATCTGTGTAGTCTTATCTGTCATAAACAAGAGATTACGGGTTACGTTTGTGTGGCGGTGTCGCAGAGACGAGAGCTGGGACACCGGGTCGGAGGCTCTGATCTTACAAGGTTGGTTTTCAGCCAAGAGACGCTATAGGTGGAAGGCAGAGAGCCTCCATTCTCCCAGGTAATGATTCGTATCAGACATATTTCCTCCTTTTGCTGCAATTTCATTACATTAATTGTGAAAAACAAGTAATTGTGACATCCCTAAAATACACACAATCAGATACTCACACTGGGGAAGAACAGAGACTTTGTGGTTTGCTCGTATTGTTTATCCAGCTTCTTGTCCTGAGAGAAGAAGATAAAGAAACTTTATTAATCCTGAAGGAGGTTGTTCACAGAAGAAAAGACAAAAGACAAGAGTAAACTAAACTAATCTCTGCACATCTTATAAAATATATATTTAAATGACTGTCCACCTGACCTATACAGACTAAAGACAGGAAAGACTTTATCATCTTCAGATTCTGTCTGTAGCACCTTAATCCCTTAATACTCATGAAAATACAGTGGTAATACGTCTCTGTAACGCGTCAGTCAGACAGTGTGACTGACAGTGTGTAGTTTAGTTTAGTTCCTGACAGAGACAGAACGGAGCGACTCACCACACAGTGGACCAGGATGCTGATAGGAACCCAGAAGAGCAGAGAGAACGCCACCACCGACCCCACGATGTTGTCGGCCAGAAACTTCCCAAACGTGTTGATGTCCAGTTTGTCGATGAAGTCCCACAGACGCTCCACCACGTCCTGCACCTGCTTCATGCACTTCCCCTGCAGGAGACACACACACACACACACACACACATTGACACATCCTGCTCGTCTTCACTCACTGGGTCTCATTCATGAAACGTGAGTAAATCTGTGTGTAGATTTGCACATAAAAGCTCACTCTACTAAAACTCTACTCCGGATTCATGAACGGTGCCGGAAACTCAGATTTGATCGTAAACACGTGTGTAAGTTCATGAATGCCAACCCATCATAAACTAACAACACACCCCCGGTGATCAGCAATTAGCATAGATCTCCATACATGAATAGCCATATAAGGAGATCCTGACCACCATATTAGGAGGTAGGTGCATCCTGTTCACCTGCGGCCATGACGCAAACGAGGAAAGAGGGAGAGAGAGAAAAAAAGAGAGATCACGGATCAAAGTCATTTTGGGTGAAGTGGAGTCCAGAAAAATATGTAATTATTTTCTGTTAGTAGTGGTGTGACTGGGACAGGTCAAAGGCTGGAGGGAAGAAACAGATGTAGTGAATTAAGTAGGCCTATCCTTGGTTGATTAAAGAACCGTTTAAGAAGTAAGGCCAGAATAGTTCGATATGAAACATGAAAAAAAATAAAAATAAAAATACACACAACTCCAGAGCTACAGCAGCGATGGGAGGAGGAGGCTCTTCACAGCCTCAGCTGTAGAGGAACATGGTTGGATCAACACATGAAGTTATATAGGCAGGTTATATTGTTACAGAAGCACCAGCCGTCTGTCACAGCTCCATCCAAACCGGTGCCGACTGCGCTGCTGCGCAGGGTGAAGTGTGCGCCCACCGAGCGTATTGTAGCAACACAAATACGTTTTTTCCGGTTTTATATCAGATTATTATCATCATAAAATGGAGCCTTGCCGTGTTTGTGCGTGTCCGATCCCTAAAACGTCTCTCTCTCCAAATATTTCTAATTGTTTGTCATGTTTAAATTACGTGTTTCAAAGGCGTCGGCGTATTTTGAACATGAGAGAGAGTAATACGGATTAAAATTGTAATTTTCAACAGTGACGAGCAGTATTTATTTGCATTCCTACATTTACACAAGCGCTACACACAGTCCGGAGCAGGTGTAGATTTTGTGAGTAGCTACGAAAAAATCAGCACTACTAAAAGATTGATGAATGCGGAAATCCACGTAAATTTGCGCTGCTCAGGGTAGGTGCTGTTCCATTCATGTTTATAGTATCTGGACCCTCACAGACTCTCACACTCAGTCACTTTACAGCTGACAAAGAGAGAGGGAGTGATGCTGCCTGTCGCTCAGGTGGAGCTGTGACGGAGCTGTGTGTTGATGCTGTGTGTGTGTGTGTGTGTGTGTGTGTGTGTGTGTGTGTGTGTGTGTTGATGCTGTGTGTGTGTGTGTGTGTGTGTGTGTGTGTGTGTGTGTGTGTGTGTGTGTGTGTGTGTGTGTGTGTGTGTGTGTGCGTGTGTGTGTGTGTGTGTGTGTGTGTGTGTGTGTGTGTGTGTTGATGCTGTGTGTGTGTGTGTGTGTGTGTGTGTGTGTGTGTGTGTGTGTGTGTGTGTGTGTGTGTGTGTGTGTGTGTGTGTGTGTGTGTGTTGATGCTGTGTGTGTGTGTGTGTGTGTGTGTGTGTGTGTGTGTGTGTGTGTGTGTGTGTGTGTGTGACAGTAACATCTCGGCAGACGACATGCTCTACACGGAGACGGACCTGGAGGACAGCATGGAGAAGATCGAGACCATCAACTTCCACGAGGTGAAGGAAGTGGCCGGCATCAAGTTCTGGTGTTACCACGCCGGACACGTGCTGGGCGCCGCCATGTTCATGATCGAGATCGCCGGCGTCAAGGTAACGGACGCTCACCGCCACTCACATGACTCAGCTGTTCAACCCTCTGTTGGTGTTTTGTTTTTTGCTTTTTTACTTTATTTTGCAAATAAATCGATGTACAAACCAATAAGGCAAATAGTAAACTTGTAAATATAAATAAATACAAAACATAAGATATAAGAGCATGAAATAAAATAAACAAACATCAAATAAACAAGACAAAGAAAAGAAAGTATGTACAGTAAAGTAAATAAATTAGAAAAATTAAACATTTCAATCAATAATCGATGTGACCAGATCAATAAACTGAGTCTGACAAACAGGAAATCAGAAGTAAGGCTTCTAAAACATGCAGCATCCCTTCAAAATAAAAGCATGGAAATACAAATCCTTTTAAAAAAAGAAACTGTTTTTAACACCGTGTTGTCCTGCACTTTATCGTCATCATGTCTAAATGGAAGCGCATATTGATAAGTAATTTCATCAACTCACAAAAAATATTTCCCAGAATGCACCTCTTCACCTAAACTTCATTATCACATAATATCACATTATGCAAATTATAAACATATGAATCGCAGTGATTCACTCTCTCTGCTGCGACAAAGAACAGATGTTATTATGATTTATTTATCTTAGTTGGAGCAGAAACAGTGAAGATTAAAACGCAGCTGTGTTTTGATTAAAAAGTGATTGATTGAAAATCCTAATCAATAATCACAGACTTCAGGCTCCAGAGTCAATTTCTCTTCATTTGATGAGCAAAATAAACTGTTTAAAGACGTCGCCTCGGGCTTTAAGTTGAAGGATGGTTTTATAATTTTAACATTTTGTTGAATAATCCAATTAATAATAAACAAATGTATACTTTTAGATCATTTTATTCATTTGTATGTTGTGTTAATCCTATATATGCTGGTGTTGATGTATAATTAATTCAAATATCATGACAAGGAGAGTTTGAAGGTGATCCGTGACTAAATCTGAAGTTAATTCCCATCTACTGATTACCTTGTTTTAACCAGTCAACAGGCCTCCTGAGGTGTGTGTATATTAACCTACACCTGAAATACACAGCATCATAAAATATGCATGCACTTAAACTTTTATATGAAATAACAGGGTATCCACGGGGTCTTAAAAAGTCTAAAATTTGAAAATCTAAATTTTAGGCCTTAAAATGTCTTAAATTTGTTGAATTATTGTGTTCAAGTCTTAAATAATTTTAGACAGGTCTTAAATTTTCTTATGCCCACCATGGACGAGCATTTCACTCGCATTTGCCCCTAAAAAAAAATACATGTGTGAACCAGGAAAATCACAAAAAGAAAGAGCACAACCTGCGATTGGTCAAAAACTACAAATCCCACAATTCTCTGGCCTCAACAATAACAGTAGTTAGTGTAAGTAAGGGAGAGTGGAGCTGTCGGTGAAAAGAGGAAACAACGCCACGTCTGGTCCTGTTCTATGTTGTTCGTTCACACCGTCACCGTTTATTCGTTACGTCCGCGGTGTAAAAGGCCGTGACGCAAAGACGCGATTAGGCGCGAGACGCGATTAGGCGCGCGACGCGGTAGACGCGACTTTTTTTTTTTGCGACGCAATACACCCGATTTGTTTTGGGCGACGGGACCTTCGCGTCTTCGTCTATTTCAACGCTTTTTTTTCGCTCGAGTTGTGACGCGCGACCAAACGCGAGATACGCGGTTTGACGCTCTTTTTGACTCGTGTCAAAAAAAAATTCACGAGCCCGCCAACAACTTTTTTTTTTTTCAAAGGAGGTTCAACTGGACTTAGTTATTTGTCTAGGAAGACGTTTCACCTCTCATCCAAGAGGCTTCATCAGTTCATGTAGCATCTGACCAGGCTGGGACTGGTCCAACTAACTGGTCTGGAGACTCAGTATAAGTCCAGTTGCTTTCGATTTAACCTCCTTTGAAATACTATGACCTGGACAAATGAGAATATGCACAGGCCTACAACAACATTTCTGCTCTCATCGACCATGGTTGAGGTCACAACGCTGCTCTGTAGCTGCTCTGGAAGTCCGAGACACTGAGGCCAAACGCCGTCGCTTCTGATCCATGTCGGCGAGTTCCGGGCTGATGAGCTACAGAGACTTTAGAGTCAAAGGAGCAGTGCGTCGCTGTGTCGGACTGTTTGGATTTAATGAAGAAGCTGCACAGAGTCAGGTGAGCAGAAGCTGCCCCCCCCCCCCCTCACCGTGGAGCCGCTGCTGTCTCACAGCCGCCACCGACCCCTAGAATAAAACACCACCGACCCCTAGCGTGACGCACAGTATACTGTTATGAGACACATTATGCATCCCAACTGTCTTTTTTTTTAGAGGATTTTTTTTTTTAACCAAGAATGCGAAAAATCATGATCCAGGGGCCAAAATTCGAAACAAATATATTTTTAATCATAATTCTCATTATTCTCCTGATGTCGGTTTAATGTAAACAGATTGAGCTGATACGCGAGAGTAATGTGACAGCGGGGCAGTGCTGCAGCTGCTGTGCTGTGATGGACCTGATCAGACTGGTGGTGGTCCACAGTCAATCAGTCCCAGATCCTCCACCGTCAGCAGATCCCCCGAAAGCCCCCGCAAATAATACATCGACAAGAAGTTAAGTGGCAAGTTGCACCTTTTCGTCGGCTTATTATTTGCGGATTTTTTTTTTTATAGCCTATATAACGTCACTGCAACATGCGGCTCTCAGTGCTTGTCGGTGTTGTGTCTATAAATTGTGAAATAACTTTTCCTCAATAGAAATATGAGACGTGGTCGATAGGTTTCATTCATCCATGTTTTGGCAGACAATACAAATAACCAATGATAATGAGATTTCCACCGCGTCGAACCAATCATGTGGCTGGAATAGAGCCAGTCAACAGTAACATGTGCATTTGTTTGGGTTGCTGCAGATGTGCACATCAGCTGACACCGCCAGAGAGAGACACATAACAGCCGCTTCAAGGAGACTAGCGGACTTTTTTTTTTTTTTAATAGCCTCTTCATTCATCTTGGGCGGGGGGCGGTGCGCCGTCTTATAATGTTACAGAAAACCCTGCATTATGTTTTTTACAACTCGTGTTCCTACACTATAGAGACAACTTGCTGTTGGCTCTATATTTCAAGAAACTTGTTTTCTGTTTAAAAGGCACAATTCACCCATCTTTTAACCGGGTAGTTACGTCTCCAGTCTGTCGAGCGGGCGAGCGCACAGCTGATGTGCTTCCATGACAACAGACGCACGGATTCAGTGTGGACAGAGAGCGTCAGATGTGACGCGATTGTCGGACGCTCGTTCGCGTCGCATCCAGTTAGGACACGGTGTGAGCAGCCACATCCACTGCGCTCTGGATCAGCTGATCGGTGCTCAGGTGACGTTAGATCTTCACTTTTTTAAACTCATACAAAGTGCAGCCAAACAGCAGGCTGAAGAGAGAGGACCAGCAGCAGCAGCAGCAGCTCTGACAGCTCCTCTGTGGCGCTGCAGACAGGCTGCAGGTGAGCTGGCCTGAGAGCAGAGTGCCGTCTCTTTTTTTTTTTTTTTTTTTAGCAGCCTTTGTTACAGATAGGCTACATGTCCATGTGCATGTGCATGAGAACTGATTTTGAATCGAAGAGACACCCAAATATTCACATCCTTCAGTCCAGGCTTTTGAAAAGAGAGTAGCCTATAAAATCAGCTTCATGTAGCAGTTTACTTTAAAATGGTTCGAATATATTGCTGCTGAATAAATCTGAAACATGTGATGTGCATTTTTTGGGGGAAATATGGCTTCTGATATAATAGTCTGTAGACATCATCATCATTCAACGTTTTCACATGGTCTGGTGTTAATAAAGCAAACTAAAAATCGCAAAAAGAAAATCAAGAATCGGTTGAATCGAAAATCGATTTTGAATCGAATCGTGACCCTAAAAGTCGGAATCGAATCGTGAGCCACCCAAAGATTCACATCCCTAGTACAGAGACCTGCCACAGTGTCATGGTGCATTAATATAAACTTCAACCTCAGAGCTGTCAGTCCTCAGACTGTCCTGACTGTCCCTGAACATCACACAGGGATGCAAACAGCGCGCCGAAAAGCGAAACTCGCTTTTTTCATGACCAATTGACCCTTCGCCAACTCCTCCCACAAACGGCTATTGTCCAATCCTACGTTAGCAACCGTAACTATAGGCCTGGCAAGCTTTCCGCAGTGAGTCATTACGTTTGCTTTTGTGGACACATTTTGAGACTAGGACGAAAAACATTTGTTTGTAGAGAAGGATGTTGTTGCTGCTGCTGCTACTACGGCGGCGGCGGCGGCGGCAGAAGCAATATAGAGATGTTCAGATATGAGCGGACTTTTTTTTTCGACTTGAGCAAGTGTAGAAATGGGGAAAACCATATGTTCACCTCCGAAATGACAGCTGTACTTTTAGGGCTTTTACCTGGGCTTTTAGGGCTTTTACCTGGGCTTTTAGGGCTTTTACCTGGGCTTTTAGGGCTTTTACCTGGGCTTTTAGGCGAGGGATCCTCTAGGCAGGGACTGCTTTCACTGACTGATACAGTGGTGGGAGAAAACAAAACAGCAGCGAAAACTGTATGTGGTTCACAATCGCCCAAAAACTTAGAGTTTGACAACGTTTCATGACCAGTGAGATGACCTAAGTCTTGGTGGGTTGATAGACGGTAAAATTACCGGTCCTTACTGCTGCTCTGTACATTGTCCAGTCGTGTCGTTGAACAGATGTTTTATCCTCCTGCGCGAGTCACGTCACTGAAAACTATGAATGATCTTTGTGACTTCTTCTCTCTATTATCTCAGAACAGTTTATCCAGAAATTTGCTGATATTTCCTTTGAAATCGATACCAAATACTGCCAGGAGCATGGCTGGGAGTGAAAGCTTGCCCGGCGTAGCAACAGTAACCAAGGGGGCGGGGCTTACGCGAAGGGTCAATTAGGTGACTTGTGTGAATCGTTCAGATCCGAAGAGTTTTTGTTTTGAGGGGGGGGGGGTCTCAGCGTCTCAGCTGGGGTCAGTAAAATGTTTTTCTAACAGGCTGACAGTGACAATCACGTGAGGCGAACTCATTCATGGTCTCTGATTATACTGATAACAGCCGTCCTCCAATGTAGACGCGCGACATGCACCCACGTTACCCAAAGCGGTGACGCCGTTTTTTCCCCCCGTGCACGTCCGCGGCGCACAGCTCCACGGACGTGCACGGTTCCCTACGTTGCTGTGTCAGGCAGGTGTTTCCATGGAGCTCTGCCCCGTTTCAGAGGTGAAGGAAGCCCTGAGTGGAAAGACGTCGCCTCCGCCATGTAGAATGTGTTCAATTAAAGTGAAACTAACACATTATATAGGCCTATATGTCCATTACACACTGAATGGGATGTTAAATCCCATGTCTTTATTTATTCAGTTTATTTTAATAGTAATAATTATGACTAACATTCAGTGAAGACCTAAAAATCAGTATCTCCAAAATTGAAATATTGCAATGGTTTTTATTTTTTTAAAGCATTTTTAATATAGAAATGTTGGCCTTCTGAAAACTGTCCATCTATATGCACTCAATACTTGGTTGGGGTTGAACTACTGGAAATTGACTTTTCTGTGATATTGTTAATGGTGAGCCCCCCCCCCCCCCCCGCCAGACAATACCTCTCTTTTTTGGTCCTGACCCGTTTGCATCCCTGTGTGTGTGTGTGTGTGTGTGTGTGTGTGTGTGTGTAGTTGTTGTACACAGGAGACTTCTCCCGTCAGGAGGACAGACACTTGATGGCGGCGGAGATCCCCAGCGTCAAACCAGACATCCTCATCACCGTGAGTGGAGCCGTTCAACCTGTTCAATCTTTATTTAAACACAGAGCACAGACACTTAACATTGAACCTGTGTGTGTGTGTGTGTGTGTGTGTGTGTGTGTGTGTGTGTGTGTGTGTGTGTGTGTGTGTGTGTGTGTGTGTGTGTGTGTGTGTGTGTGTGTGTAGTTGTTGTACACAGGAGACTTCTCCCGTCAGGAGGACAGACACTTGATGGCGGCGGAGATCCCCAGCGTCAAACCAGACATCCTCATCACCGTGAGTGGAAGCATTCAAACCGTTCAAACTTTATTTAAACACAGAGCACAGACACTTAACATTGAACCTGTGTGTGTTTGTTGTGTGTGTGTGTGTGTGTGTGTGTGTGTGTTTGTTGTGTGTGTGTGTGTGTGTCAGGAGTCGACCTACGGGACTCACATCCACGAGAAGCGGGAGGAGCGAGAGGCTCGGTTCTGCAACACGGTCCACGACATCGTCAACAGAGAAGGTCGATGTCTGATCCCCGTGTTCGCTCTGGGCCGAGCGCAGGAGCTGCTGCTCATCCTCGGTGAGACCACGGCAACAACGACGCCATGACGACGCACGGCGACCTAAGAGTGGCGCTTTCCCTTCAGCTGAGGGAAAAATAAATTCAGGCTTCAAGTTTTATTTACAAGATTAAACTAAGGGACGTGTTTCTGTCTATGGATCACACCGAAACATTTTCATTCACCATACACACTCGTTAAAGCCCCAGTGTGTAACTTATTTGGCTTTTTAGTAGCAAAAATCTAATATTGCTTTCATAAATACGTATTTCACTGAAGTCGAATCACACCCGCATACAAATGAAAGCTTTCTCGTACCTTAGAATGAGTTGTTACAAGTCGTTACAAACACATAAGTGGGCGACGCACCGAACCGAGGCGGCCATGTTGCATCGTGACCGTAGGTAACCACGGAAACTCAGCAGAGCTGTCGGCTCGGCCTGTTAAAACTGTCACCACTGTGCAGGGCCGTTGCTAGGAATTCTGGGCCCCCTTAAAGAATACTAAAGTGGGCCCCTCCCCCTAACTTTTCCAGTTTTTTTTCTTAGACTACGTATGTATTATCATTTTTTATTTAGCCTAGTAGCCTACCTTGTTTTGATGCTAATGCAACATTACACTGCAAAAACCCAAGTATCTTACCAAGAATATTTGTCTTATTTCTAGTCAAAATGTAATTTCTAGTCAAAACAAATATCATTATACCTAAAATAAGACTCAGAATATTAAAAGTAGCTTGTTTTTAGACACTTTTTACTTCTTTCAAGCATATTTTCACTTGGAATAAGTAGAAAAAATATAATAGTGGAACAAGTTTTTCTTCCTTATTACAAGCACAAAAAACTTGCTTTCACTGGCAGATTTTTCTACTTATTTCAAGTGAAAATTAGTTTGAAACAAGTGAAAATTATCTAAAAATAAGTAAATCTTTAGGTGATGAGTCTTATTTAAAGTGGAAAGAGATTAGTTTTGACTAGAAATTAGACATTTTGACAAGA
The DNA here is from genome assembly GCF_045865225.1 of Trachurus japonicus. Lineage (NCBI taxonomy): Eukaryota > Metazoa > Chordata > Actinopteri > Carangiformes > Carangidae > Trachurus > Trachurus japonicus. The sequence continues at coordinate 67,343 of NW_028220547.1, read as the reverse complement.
AATAAGACAAATATTCTTGGAAGGATGTTGAGTTTTTACAGTGTACTATGAGTATTAGTCAGGGTCTTACACAGAATAAATCAGTCATACAAAGATTATTCTACTGGGGTTTTTTATGGGCCCCACTGGGCGCTGGGCCCCTAGAATTATCATCACCTTTCTCCCCTATACAACGGCCCTGCCACTGTGTAGTGTGAGGAAGGACGGACGCACTGGTGTTGCATTCAGGTGCAGTCAGGCAGACGGCCGTCGGCAAACCAACCGGATGTCATTTTACTCGACGAGAGAAAGACGGTAAAACGTGGGTCGGGTAAACAATACCACATCACCATGACAACATATTGTCACGGCTGTATTGTTTTGCCTCGTGCTGGCGGACCACTTGTTTACATAGACGCTTGTTTATCCTGTTACATGCAGCGTCTGTTGTCTGTCTGACGTCTGCCCGATTTCACGTGAATGCAACATCAAGAATACGTTCAGATATGCAACCGCACCTCTAGATGGGGGGAATTCCTACATACTATACCTTTAAAGAGGAACTATGCAAGATTTTTACCTTAAAGGGATAGTTCAACATTTTGGCAAATTGGTCCATTGCCATAATCCCTATAGTCATAGCAGTAGGTTCGTTAACTTTATTTCTGTGTGTGTGTGTGTGTGTGTGTGTGGACCAGACGAGTACTGGCAGAACCACCCGGAGCTCCACGACATCCCGATCTTCTACGCTTCGTCTCTGGCCAGGAAGTGCATGGCCGTGTACCAGACCTACATCAACGCCATGAACGACAAGATCCGCAAGGCCATCAACATCAACAACCCCTTCGTCTTCAAGCACATCAGCAACCTGAAGGTTTGTTTTGTTTTGTTTTTGTTTTTACTTTTCTGTCCTGTTTTATTGTGTCGTCAGGTTTGTTCTGTCCTTTGTTTTCTGTTTTGTCTGTTTTGGTCAGTGTATTGTCAGTGTATACGTTGTGTATGCTCAGGGTTGCAAAGGGGCGGAAAATGTCCAGTTTTTTATTCCAAATTGGAAAATATCCATGGGAATTATGGGAAATTATGGGAAATTATGGGGATTAACTGGAAATTTGGGGTAATTTAAACCAACACTAAGGAACTTTCAACCTTCATAAAATATTTTCATAACTTTTGTGATGATACATCGACTTACAACGAGTTGAATGACACCTCTGTCATGGCCTGAGGGGGTCTGTATCTCTTTCTCTGGCACTAAGCAGCTTTGAGGAGCATGGTAGGAACCCTGCTCTCACTTAAGTTTCACTTTCACTTTTGCGAGTCACAACAAGGAGGGAGCAGGCAAAACGGCACTTTAGCAATGGATTATGTTTGTGTTTTCACTTTGAAATGATCCACTGGAAACAGAAACTTAGTTTTGATGTCTTCTGTTAATTTTAATGCAGGATATTTACAGGGCTTCACGCTAGTGTTCATGGGAAATGGAGTCTTCCTTCAGGCAAAACACTACCGCTTTGGTCCACAGGCGCCGCCAAACTCAACCAAAACTGAAAGTTCTTTAGTACTGCTTTAAACAAACTGTATCATATCCAAACATAAATGTAAATATTTTGTTTCGTCATAAGCAGACATCCATGCAAAATAACAATACAATTAAAAAACATGACATTTCCACAGATTTATTTGTGAGTAGAACTTTATTCTTGTATGAACAATCAGCTATTTTACTGAACAACAAAAACATGAATGTTGAGTAAAATATTACTAATTGCTTATTAAGGGCCAACCTTCAATTTTGTAAATTTTGGATTTATTCCCGTTTATTCCCATAGAAAGTTTCCGATATTACCCGATACCCGATATTTTGCAACCCTATGTATGCTATTGCCTGTTTCCATTGTCGTTGTCGTTTGTTTTCTGACGTGTGTGTGTGTGTGTGTGTGTGTGTGTGTGTGTGTGTGTGTGTGTGTCAGAGCATGGACCACTTCGACGACATCGGGCCCAGCGTGGTGATGGCGTCGCCCGGCATGATGCAGAGCGGTTTGTCCCGGGAGCTGTTTGAGAGCTGGTGCACGGACAAGAGGAACGGCGTCATCATCGCCGGCTACTGCGTGGAGGGGACGCTCGCCAAGGTGGGAATCGAACCTGCGACACCTCGGGTCCCTTCTGCAGTTTTTTTTAAATTTTTATTATCACAGGAAGTGAAACGTTTCCTCCACTGGTTTTAGAAATGTCAGGTCTGTGTTCACTTTTGGAGACAAGTTAAGAACAACAGAGAGTGAGAGAGTGAAATCAAATAAACAATCACAGCAATAAATAAAAATAGACAATAACAGCTGTAAAATTAGTTTGTCTGCCCCAAATGCATCTTTCTTTATTTATAACTTCTCCTTTAATCGGTATCTTATAGTTTGGTGATAATAACTGCGATGGCAAGAACAGCAACACAAATAACTCTGACTGAGAACAGTGTAATTGCTGAAACAAGATCTTTTACAGTGTGTGTATCTGAATAAAAACCAGAAATAAGACTCTTATTTAAATTATATTATTGATCGGCATCAATAGATATTCCCAGTATTGGATCAGTCCGGTCAGTTTTATTGATAATGTTGAGTTTAATGTGGCTACGTAACAAGAATCTGAATCTGTGACAGACTCCTGTGTTAACGACGTAGGACCGATCAGAAGAGTGTGTCGTGTTTAGGGATGGGTATCGAAAACCGGTTCCTCTTCGGAACCGGTTCCAACTTGGATCAATTCCTGGAATCGTGTGCGTGTCTGCTTTAACGATTCCCTTATCGATTCCGTTTGGTTCAGAAACTCGCGCATTAATTGATTAATGACGTTACGTAACGTTCCGTTAAAATCAATCTTCATTATAAATGAGGGTGCTTAGTGTTTATATCCACGTGTCACCGTTTGTTCTCCCAAAATAAAGTTAGTGGCGTGTCTGCGTGGAGCGGAGCTGCTGACAGATGCAGCTGACAGTGACGTTTCTTCATCACTAACCTGTGAGCCAGAGCCACCCTCCGGTCCTCCCTCCCTCACGCCGTGAGGACAGGTCAACGTCTCCTGAACAGGCTACATGTCTATTCTTTGTGTTTTTCTCTCTTCATTTCCAACCACCTCGTTTCAGGTTTTGCTCGTAGCCACGTGAAACGGTGCGCCGTGTGTCTTTTCTCTTGCGCGCTCTCTCTCTTTCGCTCGCTCACTCGCTCACTCCGCATAAAAACGAACGTTATGAAAACAATAACTAGTGAGAAGATACAGATGCATAAAAACTATGTAATGGAAACATTGTTAAATTCCTCCTGTGAGCACAGCTGCCCCACAGCCACAGTGGTCTAGTGTTAACCTGTCCAGGCAGGTCGGTCCTGTCTACTTTTTTAATGTCAGAGCCATTAATGCAGTGTTTTCAACCTTGGGGTTGGGACCCCATGTGGGGTCGCCTGGAATTCAAATGGGATCGCCTTAAATGTCTAGTAATTGATTAATTTTTTTTTTTTAACTAATTATTTTTCACAATCTTAAACAACTATATTCTTTATACATTCACTTTCTTGAATATAAATCAAGATAAAATAAAATGCAGCATATACAAATATCTGAGCTTGCTCATCTTGATTGAGGGTCACCAGAAATTTGTGATGTCAAAAGGGGTCATGAGCCAAAAAAGGTTGGGAACCACTGCATTAATGCAAACAAACCCATTTCTCTTTTATTCCCTCACCCAATGAGAATCGATAAGAGAATCGATAAGGAATCGAATCGATAAGCAATATCGATAATGGAATCGGAATCGCTAAATTCTTATCAATACCCATCCCTAGTCGTGTTGCGTTCAAGTGCCGCTGGGGTTTAATGAACTTTTAATAATATTTTTATATTATTTTAAATGATGAAACTTTTCACACAGGTTATTTAATGTACTGTGTGTAATGTGTGTGTGTGTGTGTGTGTGTGTGTGTGTGTGTGTGTGTGTGTGTGTGTGTGTGTGTGTGTGTGTGTGTGTGTGTGTGTGTGTGTGTGTGTGTGTTGCAGCACATCATGACGGAGCCTGATGAGATCGCCACCATGTCGGGACAGAAGCTTCCTCTCAAGATGTCGGTCGACTACATCTCCTTCTCCGCTCACACCGACTACCAGCAGACCAGCGAGTTCATCCGGGCGCTCAAACCGCCGCACGTGGTAAAAACAACACACACACACAGACACACACACTATTTAAATCCACACTATTTAATTAAATCCACAAAGCGATGTTCCTGGATCCTTTGGGTTTATTGCGACACACTAACAGGCAAAAACACAGTTTTTTCATGCACTGATCAATTTTGAGATTTTGGGATATTTTTCTCTCAGAAAAGTGGAAAGAAATGGTAGAAAATCCACATTAAGGTTTTTTATTTTACTTCATTTTGTCTCTTTCATCAGTAGATTTCTCCTAAATTCACCAAAAGTTATGTCAGGTATCACTGTAAAATATGACTGGGTGTGGGGTGAGGCTGGTTCCGGATTATGGGTGATCAACGCAGTGAGTGGTGATGTGAAACAAGGGCACAAACGCAGAAGGTCCAATTCATCTAGTTTATTGTTTGGCTGGTTAATGCTGATGAAAAGGAGGAGAATGGAAGAACAGAAAAGATTAGCCCACAAAACTCAGATATACAAGTATTCAATCTTGGTTAACCTAACTCAAACTTAATAAATGGTAAACAAGGTAGCAACAATACGGTTGAATTAACTATAACATAAACAAAGAGTGTGTGGGACTTAACTGAAAAACTTACATCAATCACGCAGCTCAAACAATCAGGGAGTTGGGGAGGAGGAGGACTAGGCAGCAGCTCCTTTGTTCCCCAGAGCAGAAAGGGCTTGCAACAGGTGAGCTACCTGCCTAAATCACCTTCCGAGCTCCGCCCTCCAGTGATGTCAGGGGAAGGAGGGGGGATAGCAGGAGTTGAGGCAGAAGGAGGGAGGTGGAAGGAGATGGGGATTTTCTACAGCCGCCCCTTAAATATGTGGATCATATTTGACTGTGGGGAAAATCCTCATGTGGAAGGGGGGTCTGGATCATCTTCGCATTCCAGGAGGGCCACCAGTCGGCTGACTGGACGTACATAGGTCTTTCCTTTTACCACTATTTCGGCCACTCTGACTCTTCCATCCGAGCTGGGGAGGATCTTCTGAACTTTGCCTATCGGCCAAGAGGCACGGGGTAGGTTTGGGTCCACGACCATGATCACAGTATCCACCACGAGATTTGGGTTCTCCCCAGTCCATTTTTGTCGTGGTTGGAGGGTTGGTAGATAGTGTTTGAGAAAGCTCGCCCAGAACTGATCGGCAAGTACCTGACTGTGACGCCATCTTCTTGTTCCAAGAAGGTCAGGATGGGCGTATATGGCTTGAGGAAGGGCTGCTTCAAGCCGCCCCATGAGGAGGAGGTTGGGAGTGACTGGATCAGGATCAGACACATCAGATGACAGGTATCCAAGGGGCTTGGAGTTCAAGATCTCCTCCACCTCTATGAGTACGGTGTTCAACACTTCCTCCGTCACAACTTGATCACCCAGGGTCACACGTAAAGCAGATTTGATTGCTCTCACCTCTCTTTCCCAGGTTCCTCCGAAGTGAGGGGCGTGTGGTGGGTTCCTCAGGAAGCGAACTTTGTATTTGGCCAATTGAGCCTGGAGGGCAGGGGTCAGTTGGTCAAAGGCTCTCTGCAACTCTCTCGCGCCTCCTACAAAGTTAGTGCCGTGGTCCGAATGCACCTCGAAAGGGGTTCCACGCCGTGCCACAAAGCGGCGGAAAGACATGAGGAAACTGTCCGTGTCCAGGCCTGAGAGGAGATCAATGTGGATACAACGTGTAGTGAGACATTTGAAGAGGATCCCCCATCTTTTCTCTCGCCGGCGGCCAACTTTGATGAGGAAGGGGCCAAAGCAGTCCATCCCAGTAGACCAGAAAGGGGGCTTGTAAAGCCGCAGGCGAGATGGTGGCAAGTCAGCCATCCGAGGGATCAGGGGTTTGGCTTTCCATTTCCTACAGTCAATGCATGAATGTTGACATTTCCTTATTGCTTGCCTCCCTCGTAAGATCCAGTAATTCCTCCTTAGGCTTGCAAGAACTCTCTCTGGGCCAGGGTGGTGCAGTCGTCGGTCATAATCCTTGATCAGCAGCTGTGTGATATAGTTTTTTGGATCCAAGACCACAGGGTGCATGTTACTGTAGTCCAGATCCTCACTCTTTCGCAGCCGCCCTCCTACTCTGATTAGATTTGTGGTGAGATCAAACTCAGGGGCCAAGTTATTCAGGGGACTTTGCTTTGGAAGGGGTTTGTTGGTCTGTAGCAAAGCATATTCTTCTGGGAAACTCTCCTTTTGTGCATGCTGGAGGAGAAGAGTTTCCACATAGGGTCTCTCAGGGGGCTGAGAATTTGGCGCCAGGGCTGGAGAGAGGTGCTGAGAGGTACCAGCCACCAAGTCCTCCCAGCACTGGAACTGCAATAGGTTTGAGGGAACACTAGGGGGCAGTACATGAGCAACACCACAAAATGCAGACTTTCTCAATTCTGTGGCTGCTTCAGTGGAAGATGAGGAGGGGTTTAAAGGCCACTGATATGGGGGTAGGTACAGGAAAGGAGGGCCCTGTTTCCATCGGTGGGGTGCAGCGAGTTCTGTGAGGGTTTTACCCCTGGTAATGTCGTCGGCGGGGTTACTGGCTGAATCTGTATACCTCCAGTCTGAAGCAGCAGTATTTTCCAGGATCTCTGTGATCCGATGAGCTACGAAGATCTTGTACTGACAGGACTCTGATTGCAGCCAGGTTAGAACGGTGGTGGAGTCTGTCCACATCACTATACGGAGGAGAGGGAGAGTCAGCTCGGTTTTTAGCATCCTTGCTAGTTGGGCGCCAGTGAGAGCAGCACACAGCTCGAGGCGGGGTATGGTGATCTGTCGTCTTGGTGCCACTCTCGAACGCGCCATAACAAACGAAACATTAATCTGCCCGTTGGAGTCCACTGTCCTTAAATAGGCAACAGAGCCGTATGCTGCCTCAGACGCATCACAGAACACATGCAATTCTCTCGTCATTGAAGGATCTTGGGCCTCTGTGAGTCCATAACACCGTGGGAGTCTGATCCGGGACAACTGGGGAAGCTCCTCCTCCCATAAGGTCCAGGCCTTCACGAAGGCATCAGGAAGGCAGGGGTCGTCCCAGTCCCGCTCCTTTGACCACAGTTTCTGCAGAAGAACTTTTGCTCGGGTTGTGAATGGGATGATGAACCCTAGGGGGTCATATTGCGTGGCCAGTATCCTGTACACATTCCGGAGGGTAAGGGACTGGTAACTTACGGGTCTGTGCTTGTATCCCAACGTGTCTGACGAGCAATACCATATTAGACCCAGGGCTCCTTCCCAGGGGTCAGTACGGTCTTGAATGAGCCACATTTCAGTGCTCTCTGATCGGGCTTCTTTGGGGAGGTGCTGAACCACAGAAGGGAGGTTACTGATCCATTGCCGGATCTCAAAGCCACCGGAAGCAAGCAGTGCTCGGAGACGGTCAAGGAGACGTCTGGCCTGCCCTTCGGTGGGGAAACTCTGCAGACAATTGTCTACATAGAATGATTGAAGGACTGATGTTTCAATGTCTTCCTCTCCTCCATCCTTCACATGTCGCTGGAGGGCATATGTAGCGCAACATGGACTACATGTGGTCCCGAATGGCAAAACTTGCCACTCGTAAACCTCCACAGGGTCCTCACGTTGCATGTCTCGCCATATGAAACGGAGAAGGGGTCTGTCCTCCGCCAGCAATCTGACTTGGTGAAACATGCCTTTAATGTCGCCAGAGATGGCAACAGGATGCTGACGGAAACGCAACAGAACACCCATCAAGGAAGGGCCCAGAACTGGACCAGGAAGAAGACAATCATTTAGGCACTGCCCTTGGTATCGGTACGAGCAGTTGAACACTAGGCGCTGTTTGCCGTTGTGCTCCACAAGGTGGTGTGGTATGTACCAAGATGACTCACTGTTCTGGACCACTTCTTGAGGGCTGAGTTTCTTCACATAACCGGCCTCCAGCAACTTGTTTATTTCATTATTGTAAATACCTGCTTGCTCTGGATTCTTTGACAGCTTCCGTTCCGTGCGTCGGAGGGCAGGCAGGACTGATCCCTTTGTAGCTTGGAGTTCGGGGGCCTTTGGTTTGTGGATTAGGGGGGTTGCATAGCGACTAACTCCATTGATCTCCACTCTCATGGTGCGGCTGTCCAGTTGGGCTAGTGCTTCCTGGTCCTGTTTGGAGCGAGTAACGACTTTCTCACTTTGATAAGGCAATACATCACTTTCCACAGCTTTTCAACCGCACGATAAAGGTCTGCCTCAGGGGATGTACAGGAAAGAAACAAAGACTGGACTTCTAATCTTCCAGCTACAGTGGAAGAACAACCTGAGGTGGCAAGGAAATCCTCAGGGAGCATTGTGGGTCCTTGCAGAGCCCAACCAAGACGTGTGTGCACCGCTGCTGGGCCACCCCCTGGACCCAAACGGACCCGTTCCACAGGACACACAAGATGAGGATGATCTGAGCCAATAAGGAGAAGGGGTTGCACCTTTTGGAAAGCTTGGAGTGGTAAGCCGTGCAGATGCTTAAACCTTTGGAGAACATACACGGGATAAGACTGTGAAGCAAGGCCCAATTTCTCAGCAGTGAAAGCATCCTTTATAATGAACTTCTTGCCTGAATTTGCTGCCGAGGAGATGTTAAAAGTGACTGTAGTGCCGGTGAGACTCTCCGTCCCCTGGCGGACTGTTTTCAGCATGAGAGACTCAGCCGCCCCATCAAGACCAAGGGAAGTAGCTGCGGTTGCTAGGAGCATGGATCTCTCTGACCCATCGTCTAATATTGCATAAGTCTCGAGGTGTCTTCCCCTGTAACTTAGCAGAACCTTGACCACTTTCAGCAGGACTCTCGTACTGCAGCTAGAACGAATGAGGCAAGAGGTGCTTGAATCCCTTTGTGGCTGGTTAACCTCGTGAAGGACGCCAAGGTGCCTTCCATTGCACTTCGGGCAGCGTTTCTTTAAATCACAGTTCAGAGCTCTGTGCTCACGAGCACATCTCCAGCAACGTCTTTTCTCTTGGATCCACCTCTTGACAGCATCCCTTGACAGCTGACGGAAGTCTGGGCAGACACTTATGTGGTGGTCAGAGACACTACAGTAAGGGCATGCCTGACTACGATGCGTAGCATACTCATTTGAAGGTGGGGGGTTTACTTGGCTTGGATGACTGGTTCCATGGAGTATAGTAGCCACTGGATAATTAGGCTTCGGAAAGCTTGACTTTGTGGGTTTGCGTTCCTCCAGGGGCCCTCTTCTCTCACGTGTTTGTGTGGCCATAGCCTGACACTCTGCCTCTTCTTCAAGCCAGTTGGAAAAGTCAACCAAGTTGTAAGGAACACCTGGCCTCGTGGCACGACTGAATCTGGCATAATTGGCGACATGCTCAGAAGGAAGTTTTCCCAGAAGCTGCTGCACATGAGATGCACAAGCCAACTCAGCATCCCCTTCGCCGTGCTCCAAAGACTGCAGCATGCCGACAAGAGCTCGGACTCGGATGGCAAAGTCACTGAAGTTTCTAGCATCGCCAGGCCGCACAGAGGGAAGATTCCGGATGGCTGTAATCTCCCTCAGAACAAGCTGCTGCGGCTGGCCATATCTCTGTTGCAGGGCTTGCATAGCTCTGGTGTAAGGAAGGGGATGATGTGCATAGGCCAAGGCAAGATGACAAGCGGTCTCCAACTTCAAGTGGTCCAATAATACATGGTATTTGAACGGCTCACTCTCATCGTGGGGTAAAAGGTTCGTGAGGGCCATCTTAAGCAGTGCAAACTGTCTGGGATCTTCATGGGTGAAGTAGGGAAAGGAAGGGGCTGCAACTGGATGAGCTCTATGTGACCTCAGTGGCTGCTGTGGCGGATGCTGAGGCACTGACTGAGCTGGGTAACCAGTGTCTGCACTGCGCACATTTAGAGAAGAGGGAGCAGTGAAACGATGGGCTGATTCAGCCTGAGAATGTGGCAAAGCAGCTGGAGGCCACTGTTGCCCGTACAAAGGGGCACGGGGCAGCAGGTAGGAAGGCACAGGAGGGTACCCGGCAACTTGCGAGTGCACATAAGGAGCCTGTGCATATGAAGGATTAGCCACCACAGCCGCTGAAGAGGAGGAAGCCGCAGGAGGAGGGGGAACAACCAGCGGAGGTTGGAAGGCAGGGGCTGGTCCGAAGTCTTGAGCCCTAAGAAGGGGTAAAGAGAGCTGACGTCCGGCTCTCACAGTAGGCCGGGGCTCATAACACTCCTGCTGCCTGGATAACAAATCTGCAGAGACAACATAAGGTATAGCTGCTTCAAGCTGCTGCAAGTCAGCAGATTCGCTGGAACAATCGAAATCTGACTGCTGCTCATAATAATGCCCACTGGTTTGGGTTGCATGGGATAACTGTGATCTTGCAGGTGGCGGAGAAATCATTAAAGAACTAGGAGGTGGGGGAAGGGAGCAAAGGCGACTAGGTGCTGGGGGTTCAGGAGGGTGAGAGACACAATGAATAATGGGAATGTTATGCTCACATAACTCCTCACGCAGTTCTTCCACTATAGGGGGAGGATTCGGGGGGGACAAGGTGCTGGGGTTTCACCAGTGCCATCATCATCCTCCAATGTAGGTAATGAACGAGAAGAAGTAGATACGCCAGAACATAGCTGTGTCTCCAACCTGTCCCCCAAAGCTTCCACACTCCGACCCACCTGTTGAATGAGACCTTTAAGCTGCTCAATCTCTCCCCACATAACCTGCATCTCCGTAGCAGTTTCACCCTCTGCCCTCTTAGGGAGCTTGGAGGGAAGGAAAGGGGCACCACCAGTAGCTAAACCCTCGGCTGATGCTGCCCAGGGCTTTCTAGCTACATCAGGGGGCTTAGGAGGCTGAAGGGTAGGATGAGACGTCATGGGCGGAGGATTGACAGCGGGCAAGCTGGAGAATTGTGTCTGATAGTCTTGCAGATATGCAGGTGGTCTGCGTAGACGTACTGCTCGCTTCTTTGTTTGTGCACCTTCATCCATTGAATTGATCTCGCTCCGGCTCGAAGGACCATGTAAAATATGACTGGGTGTGGGGTGAGGCTGGTTCCGGATTATGGGTGATCAACGCAGTGAGTGGTGATGTGAAACAAGGGCACAAACGCAGAAGGTCCAATTCATCTAGTTTATTGTTTGGCTGGTTAATGCTGATGAAAAGGAGGAGAATGGAAGAACAGAAAAGATTAGCCCACAAAACTCAGATATACAAGTATTCAATCTTGGTTAACCTAACTCAAACTTAATAAATGGTAAACAAGGTAGCAACAATACGGTTGAATTAACTATAACATAAACAAAGAGTGTGTGGGACTTAACTGAAAAACTTACATCAATCACGCAGCTCAAACAATCAGGGAGTTGGGGAGGAGGAGGACTAGGCAGCAGCTCCTTTGTTCCCCAGAGCAGAAAGGGCTTGCAACAGGTGAGCTACCTGCCTAAATCACCTTCCGAGCTCCGCCCTCCAGTGATGTCAGGGGAAGGAGGGGGGATAGCAGGAGTTGAGGCAGAAGGAGGGAGGTGGAAGGAGATGGGGATTTTCTACAATCACTGTAAAGCTCTCTCTCTCCTGAACAATTATGTGGATCCAAAAATTGTCATTTCCTCCGTATCCGCAGTCAATCGTAAAAGTGCGATTCACATTAATGATCTATGGAATTTTACAGTACAAATCTTTAAAGGCCGTTTTCTCAAAATGAGTTTTTCCTCAGACTCTGGACCCGAAATCTCCACTTCAGCAGCACTTACAGACACCAAACCTTCCAGTTTTATTCCTGTCTATATTCTGAAGGTTTTTACAGAGGGGATTGTTAATATATCATCCACAGCCTGATTTATACAACATTTTACTCCTAAAAACATGGCGATATTTGAATTTTTAGGGCTGGTGACAGTATTTTCTCATTTACAGAGTGATAAAGAGAGATATCCAAAATCCTCCTCTGTAAAAACTTCTGACTCTAATATGTCAACAAAATAAAACAAGAATTTTGAAAGTAGCTTTATCTGTTGTTCAGATTTCTGTTCTGGAAATGTATGCAAATTAGCGCATATTTCATCAGATATTGCCTCATTTACATATTTAAACATAAAACTTGACAAAACTTGTAATACAAAAAATATTTGTCTTAATGTGAGTGATAAACTTGGGAAGTTTCATGGTGATATCTGTTAGTTTAAATTTCTACCCTATTCACCTGTAGTGTCCCACCTTAATGCAGTTTGTGTGTGTGTGTGTGTGTGTGTGTGTCTGTGTGTGTGTGTGTGTGTGTGCATGTGCAGATTCTGGTGCACGGCGAGCAGAACGAGATGGCCCGGCTGAAGGCGGCTCTGATCCGAGAGTACGAAGACAACGACGAGGTTCACATCGAAGTCCACAACCCGCGAAACACTGAAGCCGTGACGCTGAACTTTAGAGGAGAGAAACTGGCCAAGGTGTGTGTGTGTCTGTGTGTGTGTGTGTGTGTGTGTGTGTTGTTGTTGTGTTGTTGTATTGGTGTGGGCCGTGTTGTTAACTCCCAGCATGCTCTGCTCCGCTGTGCTGTGCTGCAGGTGATGGGCGTGCTGGCGGATGAGAAGTGCTCTCAGGGTCAGAGAGTCTCCGGGATCCTGGTGAAGAGAAACTTCAGTTACCACATCCTGACGCCGTCCGACCTCTCCAGTCAGTCTGTGTGTGTGTGTGTGTGTGTGTGAGGTTGTGTGTGTGTGTGTGTGTGTGTGTGTGTGTGTGTGTGTGTGTGTATTGTCAAACACTTATTATAATTGATGAATGTTTAATGTTTTTGATCCGTCATCAAATGTTTCAAGCTGCTTCTGTCACAGAAAGTAAACCTCAACATCTGGACTGATTGGTTGGTTGGTTGGTTGATAGAAAGAAAGAAAGAAAGAAAGAAAGAAAGAAAGAAAGAAAGAAAGAAAGAAAGAAAGAAAGAAAGAAAGAAAGAAGTAAGGAAGGAAAGAAAGAAAGAGTGAAGGAAAGAAAGAAAGAGTGAAGGAAAGAAAGAAAAAGAGAGAAAGAGGTGGAAAGAAAGACAATAGCTGGGTTTCCATCCAAGTCGTATCGAATTTAAAAGCGGATTTTGTGAAAATGCGCAAAAAGCAAAGCGAATTTATGCCCGTTTCCATTCATTAGTGTTTTGCGATTAGGAGGAGTGCACCGTGAGATTACGTCATAAGAGAGCGTGAATGTATCCAACAGTTGACACTCAGCTGACACTCAACATCATGGACAATTTACGTACTTTCCGGACTATAGACGCACCTGTATAATCCGCACCAGCTACATTTTAAAAGAAAATACATATATAGGCCGCACTTGAATATAAGCTGCAGGTTTTCATGTTGTAACATGAGATATTTACACAGAAAGACAGTAGGGACTGTGACAGTCTGCTCGCTTTTCCGCTGTTTTGGTTATGCTCCTCTCCTCCATGTGCATCTGTTTACATACGAAGCCGGTGAAAAATCAATAAGTTACATAACGATGTTACGGCGTGTGTTTGTGTCGTCTTAACCGTCATAAACAAAAGATTATGGGTTACGGAGCGCGTTTGTGTTGCGGTGCAGAGAGGAGAGCTGGGAGACCGGGGCGTCGCTGGGTGAAGTCCAGCAGCTTCACCCACAAACTCTGCCTCAATTCGCATAATCTGTTTCCATCACAAAAACTCGCATTTCCTTTATTCGATACACTGACAAATCCACCCCCTCCAAGCGTATAAACTTTTATGCGCATTTACTGCCTTTATTCGAATTTCTGGCGTTTCCATTCAAGTATTTATGCGCATTTTCACAAAATGCGCATAAGAAAAGGTGGATGGAAACCCAACTAATGAAAGATTGAAAGAAAATGCAAGAAAGGAAGACCAAGAAAATAATAATCAGAAGGAAAGAAACGAAGAAAAAAGAAAGAGGGAAGATAAAGAAAGAGAGAAAGAAAAGAAACAGGAAAAAAGGAAGATCAAGAAAGAAATAATCAAAAGGAAAGAAAATAGAGAGAAAGAAAAGAAACAAAAGGGGCAAAGAAAGAAAAAGATAGTAGGAAGAAAAAAGAAAGAAGAAATACTTAGAAATACTAAAGAAAAAGAGAGGGAAGGAAATGAAAAAAAGAGAGAAAGAGGAGGAAAGAAAGACAATGAAAAGAAGAAAAAAATAATCAAAATAATAATAAAGACAATGAAGGTAGAAAGAAAGGAAGATCAAGGAAGAAATAATCAAAAGGAAAGAAACAAAGAAAAAAAGAGAAACAAACAAACAAAAAAGGCAAAACAAGAAAAAGATAGTAGGAAGAAAAAAGACGGACAGAAAGAGAGAAGAAATAGAAAGAAAGACAAAAGGCTACAGAAGCAAAGAAGAGAGAGAAGTGACAAAAAAGTAAAGAAAGAGAAAGACATGAACATGAAGACGTGAAGAAAGTAGAGACATAAATGATGGAGTGACTAACAGACTCCTCCTTCTCCTCTTCTTCCACATTTTCCTCTTCCTCCCTCCTCCTCTCCTCCTCCTCCTCCTCCCTCCTCCTCCCCCTCTCTTCCTCCTCCTCCTCTCCTCCTCCTCCTCCTCCTCCTCCTCTCCTCCTCCTCCTCCTCCTCCTCCTCCCCCTTCCTCCTCCTCCTCTTCCTCCTCCTCCTCTTCCTCCTCCTCCTCCCTCCTCAGACTACACTGACCTCGCCATGGGAACGGTGAAACAGACTCAGGCGATCCCGTTCACTGGACCGATCTCTCTGCTCGTCACGCAGCTGCGCAGCCTCGCGGGTGAGTTGGCTCCGCCCCCTTCGTCCTCTAACTCCTCTTCCTCCTCTTCCTCTTCCTCTTCCTCCTTCCTCCTCCTCCTCCTCCTCCTCCTCCTCCTGCAGTAGCATAGATATACAGTATATATACTGACTAGATGCCGCGTTCTGCTTCTCAGCGTACATCAACACGGCCGCCATCTTGGTCCGGGGTTCTGACCATAGACATAATATACGTCTGACCAGCAGTCAGACCGGTCAGACCCTTGTAGAACTAAGTTCAGTGTGTTTATGCATGTGGGTGTGTGTCTGAGTATGTAAGTTGAAGAGTTCCAGTCCTTGAACTCGCGTGTTCGTTTGATGAAGTACGCAGGAGACGTTCAGTTACAACATTTTAGATATTTATTTATAAAAGAATCAACTAGGAAAAGAGATTGTGTACAGAGCTCCGGACCAGACTAAGTTTCCCTGACCAACATGCCGCAGCAGCATCAGTTCACGAAGTCTGATGCTGTCTACTGTCCCTGTCCGGTTTTATAGTTACTGATTACACAAATGCAAGATATGATGTAATTGATGTAATGTGCATCCTCATTGGCTGGAGTCCGTACGCCATGACCTCGTGTCTGACCCCAATCTCATGCTTGGCGCTGATCAGCTGTTGATAGCTCCTATTAAACAAGGGACAAGAGAAAGAGAAAAGGACAAGACACGCAACCCCCTGCATTTGTCAGCTTTCCCCTGTGTCAGCTGACTATCACAGTTACACTAGGTACGAAGACCAGATATCCCAATTGTTTATCAAACAACCAGTACACTCAGTCCCTGTGTGTAACTGCTACTTCCCCTGTCATGTGTAGGCTATGTCATTCTCTGGGCTGTAAGAGCAAAACACAGTAATTACACCAATTATAGAAAAGTTGATTACATGCTTCATTATTAAACTGATTGTCACGAGCTTATCATATGTCTAAGGCAAATGTCAATATCCCAAACATTATAGCAATATACGATTTTGGGGTAAATATCACAACAAAGTGTATGTTTAATACATAAAAAAAAAATTATAAAGATTTTTTGTTGTTGTTGTATCATAAACATATGTCTGACATTTATAATAAACCAAACGGCTTGAAAATCGGTTGAATATTTGGTGAGTTATGGCGATTTTAATGGTTGATAGACGTCTGCCTCTGTTGACTAGTGCAGTAAGTAGACACGGCTTCCCCCTGACCAAGATGGCCGCCGCGTTGACGCATTCCACTCAATAGAGTTGCCTAGGAACGCGGCATCTAGTCAGTATATATATATCTATGCTGCAGTAGAAGCTGTAACTTCCTGTTTCCTCTGTGTGTGTGTGTGTGTGTGTGTGTGTGTGTGTGTGTGTGTGTGTGTGTGTGTGTGTGTGTGTGTGTGTGTGTGTGTGTGTGTGTGTTTCAGGCGACGTGGAGCAGGTCGAGGGGACGGAGAAAATCACGGTGAAGATCTTTAAGAGCATCACGCTGGTTCACGAGGCCGGGATGGTCGTACTGGAGGTCGGACACTCGAACGCAACACGACACTTTTTACACTCATCATCCACCACATGTCGCCTGAAGTGGCTAAAACTCACCTGTTTATCAAAACTTTATTAACTCTGAGCACACGAACACGTCTGTTTTTATTTAAACCAGTTTAGAAACATTAAATATACAGTTTATGACATGGTTATGTAGCTGCAGTCAGGTTTTATTAATGCTCAGTATTTGTTCTACATGTTTATTTCAAACTATTTTGTATATTTTATAATTTTATTTATGTTTTTAGACACAGATCTCACTCAGACCTGGTTACAGATACATTATTAGCCAGTTAATACATTCATTACACAGATATATACAATAATTATGACAATTTTTTATTTTTATCACACTTTTTCAAACACTACAAAAATCTCAACACAAATAAAACAGAGAAGAATGTAAAAACAACAGACAATTGAAGTAAAAAACTCTATGAACTAATTGATGCAGCAATAAAATTTATAAATCAATAAATAACTGAAATAAAATTATTAATAATGAAAATGTTCTCGTCTCAGTGGGTCGCCAACCCGCTCAACGACATGTACGCAGACGCCGTCACCACGGTGATCCTGGAGGTCCAGTCCAACCCCACCGCCCAGAAATGTCAATGAACGCATCACGAGGGAATTTATTTTAATTTCACTGATGAACAGAAACTTTACTGACGCTTGTTTGTTTGTTTGTTTGTTTGTTTGTTTGTTTGTTTGTTTGTTTGTTTGTTTCAGTCCACGAGGGCAGGAAGGAAACCTTCGACATGGAGCTGTTCGTCGAGCGACTGGAGCTGATGCTGCAGTGAGTCTGAACACCTGTAGCGACACCTCGAAAATGGTTTTAATGGTTAAAATATCTGACAAAACTGTAGAATCTGACACTTTTTAAGTTAAAATTAAACCTAATTGATCCAAATATAAGAGAATAAAACTTTTAAATGAAGATAAAGATTAAAGATTTTCTGTTTTCACCTGGTAAAATGTTTTTTTTTCTGTTTCAGCGACATGTTCGGGGACGACTGCGTGAATTTCAAAGACAGTAAAAGCCTGAGTGTGACGGTGGACGGAGTCACGGCGTGCATCGACCCAGAGACCAGAGTGAGTCCAGCGTCTGACATCTATTCTATACACGAACATTAAAGGGATAGTTCAATATTTTGGCAAATTCGCCTACAGCATAGGGTTGTCACGATACCAGAATTTCAGTAGTCGATACCAATACCTGTGAATTTCCACGATTCTCGATACTAATTCGATACCACGATTAAAAAAACAAAAACAAAACAGAACCCATGTACTTTTAAATTCACTACTTTATTGAAAACTGTTTCAACATCTTTTTGCACAGAATTTAATAGGGCTGCCCCCAAATAGTCGACCAAGCACTGGTTGACTAGAGCACTGGAAAAGAGAGTAACGACACCACCATTGACTCCCGTGGTAAGGGTTTTGCGCCCCGAGTGGCAGGATATGGGTCTTGCAAAAGCGCCCAGAAAACTCATTCACTCCAATGTAGCTATGTGTGTTGCCCACTTGCTTGTAGATTGATGAAAACGGCCGTGTTTTTGTTTTTAGGTGTCTTGGTCATATCAAATTACACTTGTAATTTGTTTATTTGTCCGTCCTGGGTGAGGGATCCCTCCTCTGTTGCTCACCCTGAGGTTTCTCCGATTTTTCCCTGTTAAAAGGGTTTTCCATGGAGTTTTTCCTCAGTTGATGTGAGGGTCTAAGGACAGAGGATGTTGTTACGATGCCATGTAAAGCCCTTTGAGACAAACTGTTTGTAAAAACGGGCTATACAAATAAAATTGCCTTGCCTTGCCTTGCCTTGCCTTGCCTTGCCTTGCCTTGCCTTGCCTTGCCTTGCCTTGCCTTGCCTTGCCTTGCCTTGCCTTTATTACAAAATGTAGATTGAAACATTAATGTAGACAACTATTTTTTTTTATTTTTACTCGCCTATGTGTTAATGTTTATCTGTAAAGGATCCTCAATGATGCTATTAATGTGGGTGATCTATAAATGTCCTTAAATTATTGAAAATACCACACTTGCTCATTCACCAACAATGCAGTTGTCAGTTCTTGGGCGCTTTTGCAAAACCCATATTCCGCCATCAGGAGGCGCTTCCATTGGACCAATGCGTGTCGTTACTCGCTTTTCCAGTGCTCTATGGTTGACCAAAAAAATCATTAGCCAACCAAAATTTCAATGGTCGATTGGTCGCAGGAAAAAAAAAACAAACATTTGGAGCCCTGTCTTGTCAAAATTAAGTCAAAATCAATATAACTGAACTATATATAAAGGCTATAGGGCTTTTAATTTGAAGGGCCAGATACAGGAAGTCGTGACATGATGAGTCGACTAATGACGACTATTGGTCGACCAAGGGAATTATGGTGATAGGAGAATTTGCCAAAATGTTGAACTATCCCTTTAACGTCTGGTTCATCATAATGGTATTTACAGGGTTCCTACGCAAGTATGGAAAGTATGGGAAAGTATGGAATTTGATTTTATACATTTCCAGGTCTGGAAAAGTATGGAAAATGGAAATTATTGTATGGAAATGATCTGGCTTAATACTTAAAGGTTGAATAATATTTATTAAAAGCTATATTTTTTCAAAAATAATACATCCATGGGGCCTTTAGAGGGGTACAGAATGAAAGTATTGCTTTTCCATAAAAAAATTTTTTTTAGTCTGAATTATTATTTTTATTTTTTTTGACGGGCTCGACAATGACTTTCTGTCAACGTTCTGTTTACATTCGTACCTGCCTGTAGCCGACATGTGGCTCAGTTCTCCGCTGTTTTCCTGCCTCCTCCCGGTCCTATGCGTTTGTTTCCAACCAAGCCTTTTTAATAATCAATCGGTGGATCAATGGATCATCATATACTTGTTAGGATGGGTGTATTTGTGTAGTCTTATCTGTCATAAACACGTTTATCGTCGCGGACTTTCGGTGCCACGGAGCTCCTTTTTTTTTTTTTTTTTCAACTTGACGAGAGCAGTGACAGCGGAGGCTCTGAGGCTCTGAGCAGCAGCGGTGTGGAAGGCAGAGAGCCTCCACTCTCCCTGTAACAAGCTACAAGTCATTTATTATGCTGTTAATGACGGTAAAAATGAAACATAAGGTAAATATCCTGCTTAGCTCTCCTCCTCTGCTGTCCTCTGATCAGAGCGGAGTCCCTAGCAACGGCCCGTTTTACCTAGCAACGGTCTGGCAATCGACTGCTGGAATTCTTTTCCTGTTGTTTTTCTTGTAATTCTACGTAGTCAACCTTTAATACTTATCTGGGTTTGGTCTTATCTGAAGTTATCTGGGTTAATTATTTTTGTATGTGCTACCTATAGCTACAATCTCCTGGAAATTATTTGGTAACATAATGGCATACACATTCAGAATAATGAAAACAAATGATTAATTGCATGATTTGTTTATATAATGCACAACTATTTACTCAAATATCACAAATTATTGAGAATTTTTAACCGAAAAGTCTGGAAATTAGGGTCTGGGTATGGAATTTGGAAATTTCAAATGTGTAGGAACCCTGGGTATAAATCAATACTCAATAATCAGCTGATAACACCATGATGACCTCTGACCTCTGACCCTCAGGCCGTGACCTGCGCGGACGACGACTCTCTGAGGGAGATGGTGGAAGTGGCCGTCCACCGTCTCTACGACGCCCTAAGCCCCGCCTTCACGCCACGCCCCCTCTGTGATGTCATCAGCAGCAGCAGCAGCAGCGCGTTGCCGTCGGTGATGTAGCGGTGGACGATGAACTGACGTTTCTCTGTCACACTCTCTTCAGTCCTCGTAGTATCGATCGATCGGCAATAATCGGTCGATAACGGACCGACGCAGATGTTCGTTCGTTCATTTCTTTGACTCGAGGACTTTTGAGTTTTTCCAGCTTCTTCGTTGGAAACTTGGTTCCAAAGGAATCGGCTTCAGGAGACGGACCACCAATACCTTTATTGATTGATTGTTTTTGTACTTGATTTGTCTATAAAACAAAAGTTTGAGTTCTTCACAAGGAAAATAAACATTTGTCCAGAGAGAGAGAGAGAGAGAGAGGGTCACTGAGTTTTTGTCCTCGAAGATAAAAAGTGAGTTAGATTTAATGTGAGTGAAACAACAATGACATCATCAATACTGCAGATAATTTATCAATCATCTTGTTTTCTATGAAACAAAATTAAGGTTAAAATCATCAAAAATGTACGTATTGTTAAATAAAAGCAGAAAATTGTTGCATTTTAGAAACTGGAGGCAGAATTTTTTTTTTTTCTTTCATTAATTTAGATTTTCTACAAGAATTTATCTGCAAAATATTTTAATTATTGATAAATAATTTAGAGTATTTTCTTTTTTACACTAACTTTAATATTTTTTTGGCTACAGGTTTTATGTTTTTATGATGCAAGTCGATCTCATCTTGGTCTGAATATTGATATTTTTAGATTAAAGCAGAAGTAAGTGATATATTTGTGTTAACTCATTGAGTGCCAACCACGTAATTTCTCGTTTTTCGTTCCCATGCGTTGAGTGCCAAAAACGAAATTTTTCGTTTTTTGCTTTTTTTTTAAATTATGAAAATAGACACTTTAATACACATTATATGTAAATTTGGGGACTCTACGACGAGGAGAACTGAAATAGATGACGATCAAAGTCACATGACAGCTCATGATCTGGAAGTTTTTATCATAACTCAGCTTCTGCAAACGGAGTTCTGCATGCAGATGCAGCGCAGCTGCTCCGCTGCTGCTCCGCTCTCACCCGCGAGGCTGCAGCAGCTGGGAGCTGAACCAGGAAGCTCTCAGCCCACTGTCCCGCCCGGTCTTCATCTGGAGCAACACCGTGTCCTCCCCAAAGTCCTCCCGCGGTAAAATCTGATGGTCTCTGGACCAAAGCAGACCGGCACCACCGACCCGTACCACAGAAGGACCACGACCACCGGCGGGACCGGTGTTCGCGAGCCGCTGTGGCCGACAGACCCTCACGTTCCGCGGCGAGAGGCTGTGACACGGCACGGTGCGTCTGTGTTATTGCTGTTTAGTGGCGCCCCCCCCGCCCCCGATGGTGGTTTTGTGAATAGAACAACAATTGTTGTGTATATTTATCTTATACGAGCCCTTTGATCCAGAAATGCGAGTGTGAGAAGAGCGACAGACACAAACAGCGCACCTTTCATAAAAGACGCTCTATCTCCTTTTCTAGAAAAAAAGGAGGGATTTTGGTGAAACCCAGCCATGTTTAGCTTGACTTTTCTCAGGAACGGAGGCACGTAGAAACAAACGGTTTGTGGTCATTTGAAGCATAAAGTTAAACCTTTCAATTGAGCTACAGTATGTGTTGGTGGCAATAATATAGAATACACTATGGCTCTAAAATAAAAAGTCAAATATGGTCTAATTTGCCGGTACACTTGACTAAAACTTTGGAAAGGAGCGCGGCACTCAATGAGTTAATATAAGTCTTAAATAGTTATATCTTCCGACAGCAATCACTTACATAGAGTGTTTGGACTGAAACACGGGTCTGTCAGTCACTCTGCTCTGCTCTGAGCCGAGGAGAAAACATTTATCGTATCCTACAGTTTTTATCCAATGAGGAGAGAGAACGGCATGCAGGGCTGTGTGTGCAGCCAAGGAACGCCGTGAATGTGGTGACGTAGGGACGAGGACTGTTATGGTGCGTTCAAGGAAACTCGTATTTTTCCGACCGTGAAGTGGTACCAGTTCGATCTGGTACGAGTTCACCGGTCGGAAGTTACGAGTGGCCGTTATAGTGACTTTCACCGGTAAAACAGGTCGGAAAAACACGAGTGGGTTGCCTGGAACGCTACTAAGTCGTAAGTTGTGACTTGAAGCTGTAATTTACGATTTCAAAAGCCTGCCTGGAACGCAGCATTAGCGAAAACGACCGGACCACTTACTTCTGCTTTAAAATATAAAAATAAAATCACCAGAGATTAAAATAGTCAATAAATTACATTAAAGCAGAATATTTAAAAATGTTTTTGACAAAATAATGATCCATTAATGAGAACCATGAGATCTTGCTGAAAGCTCAGGAAGAAACGTGAGTTGATAAAATATCAGAATATCAATAAAAACTCTTTATCGATCAGCACTTTAAATCAGACAGTAGAACGTTTTATTGTGAAAGGGCAGACTGAGCGGACGCCTCAGTCCGACGACGACACAGTGACGTTAACAACATGACTCGCAACCGACCTTTAATTGGATCAATACAGACGATCGTCAGCATGTACATAACACACAGACACACACATCACAGTGTACAGGACTCAACACACACACACACACAGTATCAGATAGACACAATATTAAAAATACTGACAAGTGCATTTGAATACCACAGGAGAAGAGAAGGCACTTTGAGCTCTGACATGTCAAAAATAAACATTTAAAACGATAATATGGCTTCAATCAATCAACAAAAAAACACAAAATAAATCTGACACAGTAAAAACATGTGATGAGAATAAACTCTGGTACCAAACAGCTCGAGTGACACAAACCAAACAGCTGAAAACACTCTGAAGTTTAACATCTGTGTCTTTATCCCCCCCCCCCAAAAAAAACAGACACAGTCACAAAAATAAAAGCAACAAAAGCAACAACACAACGATATTTTATACAAAGATATATATATACACACAGTAATAATAATAATCTGCCCTCGTACAGTAAGAAACAAACAGGTGAAATGTTCAGATAACTGACCTCAAACCAGGATAAAATAAAATAACAGGGAGGTGTTTTAAAACTGTTTAGGTTAGGACAATTTTATACTGAAGTTTTAAGTTTTTCCTTTATTTTTGTGAAGTGATTTAACATTTTGTCTATAAAAATTTACAAAATAGTAAAAAAGAAAATGCCCAATGTAACTTAAAATGTATCAAAAGTACCTTCAATCAAATATTCAATTTATTATAAAAAAAAACAGTTGAGCCATCCATTTATCAATCACAATTTTTTTTAAAAGCAATTATTGACTGAAAAACGACTTAAATTATTTGTTTCATTGCTGATCAACATTCAACCAATTAATCAGCTTATTGTTGCAGATGTGATAC
Organism: Trachurus japonicus; assembly: GCF_045865225.1. Lineage (NCBI taxonomy): Eukaryota > Metazoa > Chordata > Actinopteri > Carangiformes > Carangidae > Trachurus > Trachurus japonicus. The sequence goes on along the minus strand of NW_028220547.1, from coordinate 43,829 downwards.
ACAGTAAATAAAATTGATTGACAGGTTTTAGTGGTTTTAAGGAGATGATGAACATTTATGTGATATAAAATACGGTGTCATGTAGCTCAGTGGGTCGAGTTGAAGGCACTTAACACTGTCACGTTCAAGGGTTCGATTCCCACTGAGTCTTAAAACAGAAACACTTTTTAACCCTTTAAACTCTCCAAACCTATTTTAACCCTATTTGTACTTTATTAATATCATTTATAGAATATAAAAACATTTTGATCCTTAAAAATAAAACTTTGACCTCTGTGTTTTTGACTTTTACTGTTTTTTTATTTGGCAGCTGCACGTGTCATTGACTCTCAGTGCACTTTGACCTTTTGAAGCTGCAACTAATAATCATTTTGACTATTAATTAATCAATTAGTCTATCACACAGTAAAAAAAAAACAATTGATTCTGATGTAAAGACAAAAAAAAAACATCAAATAACCACAAATTAGAAGTTGACAACGTCAAATCTTTGGCATTTTTTGTGCTGTTGTGATAAAATATATATTATACAACAAGTAGTTCCGACCAAGCAATCTGATTGGTCAATAAGACATTTAGAACGTGCTCAAATCAGCATTACAGCACGGCTGACTCATCACTGAAAATATTACTTCGCCATGTCATGTTGTTTACACATCTCCATGGCAACATGGACTTTTCCCCCTTTTATTTTGAAAAACGTCATTTATTACTCGTGAAAATAAATCACAAACTACATTGACCTCCTGTAGGTTGTTCCTGACAGCTGCCAAAGTCACATTTATAGAACAATTATTTTATTTTATTTTTTGTTAATATATTGTAAACTTCCCCGTTACAGCCGAGAGGATTGTCTCCCTCCCATGTGTGTAACGTTACAAAGTCGGAGAGACACGAGTTGTGATCGCGGTGAATATGTTTTTTAAAATATGGCCTGGAGCTGAATATTTCATTGGATAAAACGGAGGTGATTACCTGTATGTTTCTCTCTCTCCCTCTCTCTTGCTTGCGCCTTTTGGGCTTTTAAATAATCTGGAGTAATCGTTTGTCTTTCTCTATCAGCTGTGTCGGCAACACGGCGCTATAACTTCATTTATATGCAGAGTTTGCGGTTGTAGAAGCTACATCTGTGAACGGAAAAAAACGGCATCTTTGTTATAACTTGGGCGAGTTTGTGCAGTGTTGATTTAGTTCAGGAAAGTCCGAGACCGCGTTAAAACATGAACGTCAGCTCAGAGTTCACTCATCTGGGACTAGAAAATCATTTCTGTTGCTAGGTCGTTACTAAGGTTCGGACTATTTGCTGTAGAGGTGAACTAGGTTCCATTACACATAGGAGTCTACTGACGTGACTGATTGTGTTTCAGTTATTAGTCAGACCCCATTTATTTCCATGGAAACGGGAAGCACACTCGCAAAAAATTTTAAATTTTGAGAGCAAAACGTCCATCAACATGAATATTTATTTAATTATACGCTTTATTTTGTTGGTAATTGTTGTATAATCGCAATATTACCCTCGAGGGTGTGCTTAAACGTAATTTGAGCACTTCGGTGATGCTTGCGAACCTCGGCGCAAGCGCCTCGGTCCTGACCGCATCACCGTCGTGCTCAAATGACGTTAAAGCACACCCTCTCGGGTAATATTGCTTAAATATTTCTAAAGCTTTTAACAACATTATCCATTATTACAACATGTTGTGTTGATGCTGTTTCTATAAAATGCTGGTGACAAACACTTTGTCTCAATAGCGTCAGTTAGAAATAAATGTTTTTCTCTCATTAGACAGAAACTCGTGCACATAAATGATTGTCACATTGAAGTTGAACCTTTTTAAAACATTAAGTTCAACTCAGCAACAGTTTGACTGATGACTGAGCTACAACAAGCGTTACATTTGGCCTTTAGGGAACTAAAACGAGAGCCGGGCTTCAGCTATAAAAGTGAACGACGACTTTATGTAACAGAAATAAACGTGTAACATTCAGGAGCAAAAAAAAATCTTTGGTGGGACGTTCAAGAACTAAAAACGGACGTAGGAGCGTACAGTTGCTGGTCGTATCGTGTGGTGTGTCATCAGAAGACGAGTTGGTCTGAGTTTGTACGGTGGCTGGCGGGGACCAATCGGAGCTTTAGCAACATTTTATTGGACGAATAAAAGTACTGAACAGATGATCGATCACCACAGTTAAACACAGTTTGATTGTGGAAGCAACATCTGATCTGAGCACCGTTCAATCAGCACCAACGACGGTTTGATACCTGGAGAAGGTTCGATACCCAGCAGCGGCCCCTCGCTGCCACAGCTTCAACAGGACAATATGTTAGTTCGAGTCACTAAAGGACGTTAAAGAGACGCGGAGAGGACGGACGGAGCAGCGATTTGAAACCACGGTCTGACCACACAGGACGACGACTGGAAGGAGACGTTTTGTTTCTTTTTCTTTCTCTTATTATAATTAGGGATCAACTGATATGGTTTTATCAGGGTCGATACTGATACCGATTATTAGTAATCAAGGAAACCGATATTTAACCGATATTCATTTGCAGTAAAAATGAAAACTTTGGTGTCAAAATTTAAAAATAACACACCAGGGATCAGACTGAATACAGTCAACAGTTTGTTTCTGTTTTGTTCACTGTGAAAACCTTTGGGACATTGTTAAACAGCCAAGAGAGACGGCTTCGTTAGAGCCAAAGGAGTGCGTTTATGCGTTTAAAAATACATTTATTTTATTGGTTATCGGTGAAAAAAAACGGCCGATATCGATTATCAAAAAAAAAAAGGGAAATATCGGTCGATAATCGGTTGAACTCTGATTGTAATTAAAGGACAATTCCAGGCGAATTCAACTCAGGGGTGTATTTTCATATCATTTTAGGTCTAAAAGAAGGAATCTGAAGATTTTCAGTTTAATTGCTCCTGTTTTGCGGTAGTTGCGTCTGTCCCCGCATCGCCACGGCAGCAATGAATGGGAGTGGATGTAAGTTCCGCTGTTTAGGCTGTTTACATCCCTCAAAGCCGCATTTTTTTTCCACAGACAGCGTCAGATGGCTACTCAAACATGCACCGAGAAGTTTATTTACTTCAAGCAAGCCGACATGTTTGTAAAAGTCGATCTAATTCAAAGTCTCCCGGAGTCTCGCGCGAGACCCAAGTTGCAGTGCTGGTGTATTCAGGCGCAGTAGGAGCTACCGCTTGTGTCATAAACACAGGAATATCAACTCTTGACTTGCTTGAAGTGTACATTTTTTTCCACAGACAGCGTCAGATGGCTACTCAAACATGCGCCCAGAAGTTTTTTTTACTTGAAGCAAGTAAAGAGTTGATATTCCTGTGTTTATGACACAAACGGGAGCTTTTCCCACTGCACCTGAACACACCGCACACAGCAACTGGGTCTCGCGCGAGACTCCGGGAGACTTTGAATTGGATCTAGTTTTACAAACATGTCGGCTTGCTTGAAGTAAATAAACTTCTCGGTGCATGTTTGAGTCTCCATCTGACGCTGTCTGTGGAAAAAAACTGCGGCTTTGAGGGCTGGAAACAGCCTAAACAGCGGAACTTACATCCACTCCCATTCATTGGCGCCGTGGCGATGCACGGACAGACGCAACTACCGCAAAACAGGAGCAATTAAACTGAAAATCTTCAGATTCATTCTTTTAGACCTAAAATGATATGAAAATACACCCCCGAGTTGAATTCGCCTGGAATTGTCCTTTAAATTCAATAAAAACGTTTTTCTGATTGAATGTGTCTCGATGTGATCAGACTGAGATCTGCTGCAGCAACAAAGCGTCAGTGCGGCGGCTTCAGGACGGAGCCGCTTTAAGAAAATAAAAAATAAAAAAAGTCGTAAAAGTTTGTGAAACCAGCACAGGAGGACGTGAGCGGGACAAACCGGGCACCGTCCGTCCCGTCCGTCCCGTCCCGTCCCGTCCCTCAGCACTGCGTCTCCTTGGTGTCGATCTGGTGTTGCCTCTGCAGCCGGAACATCAGCGCCTTCTCGCTGCGACTCACCGCGCTCGTCTCCGTCAGGTCCTCGAAGGAGCGCCGCCGCTGCTCCGAGCGCTGCGCCGGGCGGCCGAACGCCTCCTGCAGCGCCTCCTCGTCCAGGTGGGAGTCGAAGCTCGGGTCCTCCTGGATGGTGGCCATGCGGGGGGAGTCCAGAGGAGGAGGAGGAGGTGGGGGAGGGGCCGCCACCGCAGGAGGAGGAGGAGGATGGTGAGGAGGAAGAGGAGGATGACAGCAGGAGTCTGGACCGGGGCCGAAGCCGAAGCCGGAGACCGGCGGCGTGCTGGTCTGCTGCGGACCGGACGGCTGGAAGCGCAGGTTGGTGGTCGGGAAGGTCGGAGGCTTGAAGATCCGGACGGACGCGGACTCCAGGCTGCTCAGGAGCTCGGCATTCTGGGAAAATGAACAGAGTCAGAGTCAGTTGAGTTTGATGTAGGGATGTCACGATTATAAATTTTCTTGGATAAATAATCACGGTAGTACGATTACCACGATTATTATGCATTAATTAATTTCACAACACTATATATGAATGTGTAAAATCAAATATAGTCAAAATATAACTACATTATTGATAATATACACAAAATATTTTAAGTATCTATTAATATAGGACCAATTATTACTCCCCCAGAGGAAGTATTTGAAATATTGAAGTCATTAATTGTCATCTATACCAAATGTTTGAGTTTATTTTAATAATTTTTTACATTTTATTATTACAAATGGCACACCGACATTTAAATTCCTACCAATTTAATGTTACGTGAGGTAAATGGACCAGTTTCTGTGCATTTACCTTTACTTTGGCGCTACATCTGCCGATACGGTTCCGACAATCTTTTTTGGAGAGTGACAGTATTTAGAAATCTTTACGATTGATTAATTGTGGCGTTTAATACCACGATTAAAGCAGAAGTAAGTGATATATTTGTGTTAATATAAGTCTTAAATAGTTATATCTTCCGACAGCAATCACTTACATAGAGTGTTTGGTCTGAATCACGGGTCTCTCAGTCACTCTGCTCTGCTCTGAGCCGAGGAGAAAACATTTATCGTATCCTACAGTTTTTATCCAATGAGGAGAGAGAACGGCATGCAGGGCTGTGTGTGCAGCCAAGGGACGCCGTGAATGTGGCGACGTAGGGACGAGGACTGTTATGGTGCGTTCAAGGAAACTCGTATTTTTCCGACCGTGAAGTGGTACCAGTTCGATCTGGTACGAGTTCATTACGTTACGAGTGGCCGTTATAGTGACTTTCACCGGTAAAACAGGTCGGAAAAACACGAGTGGGTTGCCTGAAATGCTACAAAGTCGTAAGTTGTGACTTGAAGCTGTAATTTACGATTTCAAAAGCCTGCCTGGAACGCAGCATTAGCGAAAACGACCGGACCACTTACTTCTGCTTTAATCTTTAATTGTGACAATAAGTAATCGTGACATCCCTAGTTTGATGGTTAAAGATGAACTCTCTGTGTCTCTAACCTCCTCTCCATGTGCGTTTGTTTTCAACAACGAAGCCGGTGAGAAATCAATCCATGGAGCGGTGGATAACGTTATTTATCATCTACCATGTTACCATGTGTATATCTGTGTAGTCTTATCTGTCATAAACAAGAGATTACGGGTTACGTTTGTGTGGCGGTGCCGCAGAGACGAGAGCTGGGACACCGGGTCGGAGGCTCTGATCTTACAAGGTTGGTTTTCAGCCAAGAGACGCTAGGTGGAAGGCAGAGAGCCTCCATTCTCCCAGGTAATGATTCGTATCAGACATATTTCCTCCTTTTGCTGCAATTTCATTACATTAATTGTGAAAAACAAGTAATTGTGACATCCCTAAAATACACACAATCAGATACTCACACTGGGGAAGAACAGAGACTTTGTGGTTTGCTCGTATTGTTTATCCAGCTTCTTGTCCTGAGAGAAGAAGATAAAGAAACTTTATTAATCCTGAAGGAGGTTGTTCACAGAAGAAAAGACAAAAGACAAGAGTAAACTAAACTAATCTCTGCACATCTTATAAAATATATATTTAAATGACTGTCCACCTGATCTATACAGACTAAAGACAGGAAAGACTTTATCATCTTCAGATTCTGTCTGTAGCACCTTAATCCCTTAATACTCATGAAAATACAGTGGTAATACGTCTCTGTAACGCGTCAGTCAGACAGTGTGACTGACAGTGTGTAGTTTAGTTCCTGACAGAGACAGAACGGAGCGACTCACCACACAGTGGACCAGGATGCTGATAGGAACCCAGAAGAGCAGAGAGAACGCCACCACCGACCCCACGATGTTGTCGGCCAGAAACTTCCCAAACGTGTTGATGTCCAGTTTGTCGATGAAGTCCCACAGACGCTCCACCACGTCCTGCACCTGCTTCATGCACTTCCCCTGCAGGAGACACACACACACACACACACATTGACACATCCTGCTCGTCTTCACTCACTGGGTCTCATTCATGAAACGTGAGTAAATCTGTGTGTAGATTTGCACATAAAAGCTCACTCTACTAAAACTCTACTCCGGATTCATGAACGGTGCCGGAAACTCAGATTTGATCGTAAACACGTGTGTAACTTCATGAATGCCAACCCATCATAAACTAACAACACACCCCCGGTGATCAGCAATTAGCATAGATCTCCATACATGAATAGCCATATAAGGAGATCCTGACCACCATATTAGGAGGTAGGTGCATCCTGCTCACCTGCGGCCATGACGCAAACGAGGAAAGAGGGAGAGAGAGAAAAAAAGAGAGATCACGGATCAAAGTCATTTTGGGTGAAGTGGAGTCCAGAAAAAATATGTAATTATTTTCTGTTAGTAGTGGTGTGACTGGGACAGGTCAAAGGCTGGAGGGAAGAAACAGATGTAGTGAATTAAGTAGGCCTATCCTTGGTTGATTAAAGAACCGTTTAAGAAGTAAGGCCAGAATAGTTCGATATGAAACATGAAAAAAAATAAAAATAAAAATACACACAACTCCAGAGCTACAGCAGCGATGGGAGGAGGAGGCTCTTCACAGCCTCAGCTGTAGAGGAACATGGTTGGATCAACACATGAAGTTATATAGGCAGGTTATATTGTTACAGAAGCACCAGCCGTCTGTCACAGCTCCATCCAAACCGGTGCCGACTGCGCTGCTGCGCAGGGTGAAGTGTGCGTCCACCGAGCGTATTGTAGCAACACAAATACGTTTTTTCCGGTTTTATATCAGATTATTATCATCATAAAATGGAGCCTTGCCGTGTTTGTGCGTGTCCGATCCCTAAAACGTCTTTCTCTCCAAATATTTGTAATTGTTTGTCATGTTTAAATTACGTGTTTCAAAGGCATCGGCGTATTTTGAACATGAGAGAGAGTAATACGGATTAAAATTGTAATTTTCAACAGTGACGAGCAGTATTTATTTGCATTCCTACATTTACACAAGCGCTACACACAGTCCGGAGCAGGTGTAGATTTTGTGAGTAGCTACGAAAAAATCAGCACTACTAAAAGATTGATGAATGCGGAAATCCACGTAAATTTGCGCTGCTCAGGGTAGGTGCTGTTCCATTCATGTTTATAGTATCTGGACCCTCACAGACTCTCACACTCAGTCACTTTACAGCTGACAAAGAGAGAGGGAGTGATGCTGCCTGTCGCTCAGGTGGAGCTGTGACGGAGCTGTGTGTTGATGCTGTGTGTGTGTGTGTGTGTGTGTGTGTGTGTTGATGCTGTGTGTGTGTGCGTGTGTGCGTGTGTGTGTGTGTGTGTGTGTGTGTGTGACAGTAACATCTCGGCAGACGACATGCTCTACACGGAGACGGACCTGGAGGACAGCATGGAGAAGATCGAGACCATCAACTTCCACGAGGTGAAGGAAGTGGCCGGCATCAAGTTCTGGTGTTACCACGCCGGACACGTGCTGGGCGCCGCCATGTTCATGATCGAGATCGCCGGCGTCAAGGTAACGGACGCTCACCGCCACTCACATGACTCAGCTGTTCAACCCTCTGTTGGTGTTTTGTTTTTTGCTTTTTTACTTTATTTTGCAAATAAATCGATGTACAAACCAATAAGGCAAATAGTAAACTTGTAAATATAAATAAATACAAAACATAAGATATAAGAGCATGAAATAAAATAAACAAACATCAAATAAACAAGACAAAGAAAAGAAAGTATGTACAGTAAAGTAAATAAATTAGAAAAATTAAACATTTCAATCAATAATCGATGTGACCAGATCAATAAACTGAGTCTGACAAACAGGAAATCAGAAGTAAGGCTTCTAAAACATGCAGCATCCCTTCAAAATAAAAGCATGGAAATACAAATCCTTTTAAAAAAAGAAACTGTTTTTAACACCGTGTTGTCCTGCATTTTATCGTCATCATGTCTAAATGGAAGCGCATATTGATAAGTAATTTCATCAACTCACAAAAAATATTTCCCAGAATGCACCTCTTCACCTAAACTTCATTATCACATAATATCACATTATGCAAATTATAAACATATGAATCGCAGTGATTCACTCTCTCTGCTGCGACAAAGAACAGATGTTATTATGATTTATTTATCTTAGTTGGAGCAGAAACAGTGAAGATTAAAACGCAGCTGTGTTTTGATTAAAAAGTGATTGATTGAAAATCCTAATCAATAATCACAGACTTCAGGCTCCAGAGTCAATTTCTCTTCATTTGATGAGCAAAATAAACTGTTTAAAGACGTCGCCTCGGGCTTTAAGTTGAAGGATGGTTTTATAATTTTAACATTTTGTTGAATAATCCAATTAATAATAAACAAATGTATACTTTTAGATCATTTTATTCATTTGTATGTTGTGTTAATCCTATATGCTGGTGTTGATGTATAATTAATTCAAATATCATGACAAGGAGAGTTTGAAGGTGATCCGTGACTAAATCTGAAGTTAATTCCCATCTACTGATTACCTTGTTTTAACCAGTCAACAGGCCTCCTGAGGTGTGTGTATATTAACCTACACCTGAAATACACAGCATCATAAAATATGCATGCACTTAAACTTTTATATGAAATAACAGGGTATCCACGGGGTCTTAAAAAGTCTAAAATTTGAAAATCTAAATTTTAGGCCTGAAAATCACAAAAAGAAAGAGCACAACCTGCGATTGGTCAAAAACTACAAATCCCACAATTCTCTGGCCTCAACAATAACAGTAGTTAGTGTAAGTAAGGGAGAGTGGAGCTGTCGGTGAAAAGAGGAAACAACGCCACGTCTGGTCCTGTTCTATGTTGTTCGTTCACACCGTCACCGTTTATTCGTTACGTCCGCGGTGTAAAAGGCCGTGACGCAAAGACGCGATTAGGCGCGCGACGCGGTAGACGCGACTTTTTTTTTTTGCGACGCAATACACCCGATTTGTTTTGGGCGACGGGACCTTCGCGTCTTCGTCTATTTCATCGTGTTTGGTGGGAAGACCCACAAGGGGCTTCCCACCAAACACGAGGAACGCTTTTTTTTCGCTCGAGTTGTGACGCGCGACCAAACGCGAGATACGCGGTTTGACGCTCTTTTTGACTCGTGTCAAAAAAAAATTCACGAGCCCGCCAACAACTTTTTTTTTTTTTTCAAAGCAGGTTCAACTGGACTTAGTTATTTGTCTAGGAAGACGTTTCACCTCTCATCCAAGAGGCTTCATCAGTTCATGTAGCATCTGACCAGGCTGGGACTGGTCCAACTAACTGGTCTGGAGACTCAGTATAAGTCCAGTTGCTTTCGATTTAACCTCCTTTGAAATACTATGACCTGGACAAATGAGAATATGCACAGGCCTACAACAACATTTCTGCTCTCATCGACCATGGTTGAGGTCACAACGCTGCTCTGTAGCTGCTCTGGAAGTCCGAGACACTGAGGCCAAACGCCGCCGTCGCTTCTGATCCATGTCGGCGAGTTCCGGGCTGATGAGCTACAGAGACTTTAGAGTCAAAGGAGCAGTGCGTCGCTGTGTCGGACTGTTTGGATTTAATGAAGAAGCTGCACAGAGTCAGGTGAGCAGAAGCTGCCCCCCCCCCCCTCACCGTGGAGCCGCTGCTGTCTCACAGCCGCCACCGACCCCTAGAATAAAACACCACCGACCCCTAGCGTGACGCACAGTATACTGTTATGAGACACATTATGCATCCCAACTGTCTTTTTTTTTAGAGGATTTTTTTTTTTTAACCAAGAATGCGAAAAATCATGATCCAGGGGCCAAAATTCGAAACAAATATATTTTTAATCATAATTCTCATTATTCTCCTGATGTCGGTTTAATGTAAACAGATTGAGCTGATACGCGAGAGTAATGTGACAGCGGGGCAGTGCTGCAGCTGCTGTGCTGTGATGGACCTGATCAGACTGGTGGTGGTCCACAGTCAATCAGTCCCAGATCCTCCACCGTCAGCAGATCCCCCGAAAGCCCCCGCAAATAATACATCGACAAGAAGTTAAGTGGCAAGTTGCACCTTTTCGTCGGCTTATTATTTGCGGATTTTTTTTTTTATAGCCTATATAACGTCACTGCAACATGCGGCTCTCAGTGCTTGTCGGTGTTGTGTCTATAAATTGTGAAATAACTTTTCCTCAATAGAAATATGAGACGTGGTCGATAGGTTTCATTCATCCATGTTTTGGCAGACAATACAAATAACCAATGATAATGAGATTTCCACCGCGTCGAACCAATCATGTGGCTGGAATAGAGCCAGTCAACAGTAACATGTGCATTTGTTTGGGTTGCTGCAGATGTGCACATCAGCTGACACCGCCAGAGAGAGACACATAACAGCCGCTTCAAGGAGACTAGCGGACTTTTTTTTTTTTTTAATAGCCTCTTCATTCATCTTGGGCGGGGGGCGGTGCGCCGTCTTATAATGTTACAGAAAACCCTGCATTATGTTTTTTACAACTCGTGTTCCTACACTATAGAGACAACTTGCTGTTGGCTCTATATTTCAAGAAACTTGTTTTCTGTTTAAAAGGCACAATTCACCCATCTTTTAACCGGGTAGTTACGTCTCCAGTCTGTCGAGCGGGCGAGCGCACAGCTGATGTGCTTCCATGACAACAGACGCACGGATTCAGTGTGGACAGAGAGCGTCAGATGTGACGCGATTGTCGGACGCTCGTTCGCGTCGCATCCAGTTAGGACACGGTGTGAGCAGCCACATCCACTGCGCTCTGGATCAGCTGATCGGTGCTCAGGTGACGTTAGATCTTCACTTTTTTAAACTCATACAAAGTGCAGCCAAACAGCAGGCTGAAGAGAGAGGACCAGCAGCAGCAGCAGCAGCTCTGACAGCTCCTCTGTGGCGCTGCAGACAGGCTGCAGGTGAGCTGGCCTGAGAGCAGAGTGCCGTCTCTTTTTTTTTTTTTTTTTTAGCAGCCTTTGTTACAGATAGGCTACATGTCCATGTGCATGTGCATGAGAACTGATTTTGAATCGAAGAGACACCCAAATATTCACATCCTTCAGTCCAGGCTTTTGAAAAGAGAGTAGCCTATAAAATCAGCTTCATGTAGCAGTTAACTTTAAAATGGTTCGAATATATTGCTGCTGAATAAATCTGAAACATGTGATGTGCATTTTTTGGGGGGAAATATGGCTTCTGATATAATAGTCTGTAGACATCATCATCATTCAACGTTTTCACATGGTCTGGTGTTAATAAAGCAAACTAAAAATCGCAAAAAGAAAATCAAGAATCGGTTGAATCGAAAATCGATTTTGAATCGAATCGTGACCCTAAAAGTCGGAATCGAATCGTGAGCCACCCAAAGATTCACATCCCTAGTACAGAGACCTGCCACAGTGTCATGGTGCATTAATATAAACTTCAACCTCAGAGCTGTCAGTCCTCAGACTGTCCTGACTGTCCCTGAACATCACACAGGGATGCAAACAGCGCGCCGAAAAGCGAAACTCGCTTTTTTCATGACCAATTAGGTGACTTGTGTGAATCGTTCAGATCCGAAGAGTTTTTGTTTTGAGGGGGGGGGGGGGTCTCAGCGTCTCAGCTGGGGTCAGTAAAATGTTTTTCTAACAGGCTGACAGTGACAATCACGTGAGGCGAACTCATTCATGGTCTCTGATTATACTGATAACAGCCGTCCTCCAATGTAGACGCGCGACATGCACCCACGTTACCCAAAGCGGTGACGCCGTTTTTTCCCCCCGTGCACGTCCGCGGCGCACAGCTCCACGGACATGCACGGTTCCCTACGTTGCTGTGTCAGGCAGGTGTTTCCATGGAGCTCTGCCCCGTTTCAGAGGTGCAGGAAGCCCTGAGTGGAAAGACGTCGCCTCCGCCATGTAGAATGTGTTCAATTAAAGTGAAACTAACACATTATATAGGCCTATATGTCCATTACACACCGAATGGGATGTTAAATCCCATGTCTTTATTTATTCAGTTTATTTTAATAGTAATAATTATGACTAACATTCAGTGAAGACCTAAAAATCAGTATCTCCAAAATTGAAATATTGCAATGGTTTTTATTTTTTTAAAGCATTTTTAATATAGAAATGTTGGCCTTCTGAAAACTGTCCATCTATATGCACTCAATACTTGGTTGGGGTTGAACTACTGGAAATTGACTTTTCTGTGATATTGTTAATGGTGAGCCCCCCCCCCCCGCCAGACAATACCTCTCTTTTTTGGTCCTGACCCGTTTGCATCCCTGTATATGTGTGTGTGTGTGTGTGTGTGTGTGTGTGTGTGTGTGTGTGTGTGTGTGTAGTTGTTGTACACAGGAGACTTCTCCCGTCAGGAGGACAGACACTTGATGGCGGCGGAGATCCCCAGCGTCAAACCAGACATCCTCATCACCGTGAGTGGAGCCGTTCAACCTGTTCAATCTTTATTTAAACACAGAGCACAGACACTTAACATTGAACCTGTGTGTGTTTGTGTGTGTGTGTGTGTGTGTGTGTGTGTGTGTGTGTGTGTGTTTGTTGTGTGTGTGTGTGTGTGTGTCAGGAGTCGACCTACGGGACTCACATCCACGAGAAGCGGGAGGAGCGAGAGGCTCGGTTCTGCAACACGGTCCACGACATCGTCAACAGAGAAGGTCGATGTCTGATCCCCGTGTTCGCTCTGGGCCGAGCGCAGGAGCTGCTGCTCATCCTCGGTGAGACCACGGCAACAACGACGCCATGACGACGCACGGCGACCTAAGAGTGGCGCTTTCCCTTCAGCTGAGGAAAAAATAAATTCAGGCTTCAAGTTTTATTTACAAGATTAAACTAAGGGACGTGTTTCTGTCTATGGATCACACCGAAACATTTTCATTCACCATACACACTCGTTAAAGCCCCAGTGTGTAACTTATTTGGCTTTTTAGTAGCAAAAATCAAATATTGCTTTCATAAATACGTATTTCACTGAAGTCGAATCACACCCGCATACAAATGAAAGCTTTCTCGTACCTTAGAATGAGTTGTTACAAGTCGTTACAAACACATAAGTGGGCGACGCACCGAACCGAGGCGGCCATGTTGCATCGTGACCGTAGGTAACCACGGAAACTCAGCAGAGCTGTCGGCTCGGCCTGTTAAAACTGTCACCACTGTGCAGGGCTGTTGTTAGGAATTCTGGGCCCCCTTAAAGAATACTAAAGTGGGCCCCTCCCCCTAACTTTTCCAGTTTTTTTTCTTAGACTACGTATGTATTATCATTTTTTATTTAGCCTAGTAGCCTACCTTGTTTTGATGCTAATGCAACATTACACTGCAAAAACCCAAGTATCTTACCAAGAATATTTGTCTTATTTCTAGTCAAAATGTAATTTCTAGTCAAAACAAATATCATTATACCTAAAATAAGACTCAGAATATTAAAAGTAGCTTGTTTTTAGACACTTTTTACTTCTTTCAAGCATATTTTCACTTGGAATAAGTAGAAAAAATCTGATAGTGGAACAAGTTTTTCTTCCTTATTACAAGCACAAAAAACTTGCTTTCACTGGCAGATTTTTCTACTTATTTCAAGTGAAAATTAGTTTGAAACAAGTGAAAATTATCTAAAAACAAGTTAATTTTTAGGTTATGAGTCTTATTTTAAGTGGAAAGAGATTAGCTTTGACTAGAAATGAGACATTTGGACAAGAAATAAGACAAATATTCTTGGAAGGATGTTGAGTTTTTACAGTGTACTATGAGTATTAGTCAGGGTCTTACACAGAATAAATCAGTCATACAAAGATTATTCTACTGGGGTTTTTTATGGGCCCCACTGGGCGCTGGGCCCCTAGAATTATCATCACCTTTCTCCCCTATACAACGGCCCTGCCACTGTGTAGTGTGAGGAAGGACGGACGCACTGGTGTTGCATTCAGGTGCAGTCAGGCAGACGGCCGTCGGCAAACCAACCGGATGTGTAATGGTAAATTTCAATATTCCTTTGGTTTAATCACTTGAGACGTCCCTACCCCCTGCTTTCCTCCCAAGGTATCAGAACTCCTTTGTTTGTTACCCATTTGTGTATTCTAATGTCTAGACCTCTAAACATGTAACCCTGCAGCAGACAAAGGGGTGTGGCATACCTGAGGAGGTGTTTCCTCAGGTATAAGCGTTTCGGTCGCCCCTTTTGTCTTTGTCTTTTCATCAACATCACCCACTCGGGTCGAATGGACCTTTCCTTGCAAGGAAATAAAATCATGATGGCCGGCCAAGTCTCTATTTCATTTTTCACCAGCAACAGCAACAGAAAATTTCCACGACAATTTGGGGGCTCGGTCCGGGATTCCTCGTGCAATCGTCTGGGATGGACGGCTGGCAGCGACAGGCCAGCCTGGAAAGAGAAAAGTTTTCCAGCCTCCAAACCTCAAAAAGAGGGGAGGGCTGCTACTGTCGTCCTGGATCATTGCCGCTGGAATTCTGCGAACTAAGTCAGGGAAATTCATCTGGTGAGCACTGAAATATTGACATTTAAATTATTTTTCTCTAAAATTTGGGTTTAATTAGACATAACATTTTAATTTCTCATGTTATCCACAATCGGTCGGCTTTTTGATCACTTGTAGCACAAACTAAGAGATCTGCTTTTTGATCACTTTGTAGCAGGGACAAAGGGATCGGCTTTTTAATTGTTTGTAGCCTAAACAAAATAATTTGCTTTTATCATTTGTAGTATAAACAAATTGATCGGTTTTTGAATTACTTGTAACCGTAAAACTAAGTGATTTGCCTTTTGTCGCTTGTGGCATAAACAAAGCGATTCTGGTACTTTTCAATCACTTTGTAGCCTTAAAGAAAGTGATTTACTTTTATCGTTTGTAGTATAAACTAAACGACTGGTTGTTTTTAATCACTTTGTCACCTTAAAACAAAATGATTTACTTTTATCGTTTGTAGTATAATCGAAACGACTGGTTGTTTTTTAATCACTTTGTCACCCTAAAACAAAATGATTTGCTTTTATCGCTTGTAGCATAAACGAAGTGACCGGCTTTTTATCGTTGGTGCCATAAACGAAGCGGTCCTTACAGAGACGTCTGTATTGAATTGTCGTGCACGATCTCCATTTGGAATGGGGAGTATTCCGTTGAGGGGGAACCTCCGGAGGGACCGATTGTGGATGTTATGAAAAGGGAAAATGTGGGAACTAAAATTTTAAATATTTGAAATGTTTGTACAGTTGAATTTGGATTCCCAATAGGGGAATCCCTTAAAAGGAAATTAGTATTGAAGATAACGGTAACAAAAAGTGAAATGAGGAAAAAAGTCTGTAAATTATGAAAGGTTAAAATAATGTTTACAGATGGGAAAGCAACACAAGAATTGCTTAAAAAAAAAAAAAAAAAAAAAAAAGAGAAAATTTTGAAAAAGAAAGAAAAATGCAACTCACACTAACACTACAGCACCAAGCTTGTAGATTTCCTTTTCTTTGTTTCCACAGTTGACAGCTTTGAAGCTGGATCCAGACCTCAACGGCCATCCACCATCATCCCTCAGCTCCACCGTCATACCACTCTGCAACACCCAGCAAGGGAAGAGAAACGGACTCCACCACGCCACAACAAAGAAGCTCAACAAGCTCAGGAGCAGCCCATTCTGATGTGCCTGTTCCATCATCTTCTCCAATTGCACACAGACTACACCATTCCAATCAAGATATAGCCTTCAACATGCCCATGGTTGAAGTGTCAGGACCAGAAGGTACAACAATGGTTTTCTGTGTATGGACTATGGACATCAACACAGTCTGGAAACATGGACAACTCAGTCATGGACACAAAAAGAAAGGACACAGGAACTCAGGAAAAAAAGTTCCCAGTGACGCCTGTATCATTGTCGCCAACATGGACATTGGATACGTAACTGTCCCCTAAGAACATCATCAACTCCAGCAAACAAACATAGACTGAGGATGATCGGGGGTGGTCGGAGGGGAATGGATCCTTGCTGACAAGCTTAACCAACCTGTGAAATCTGAGAAAGGTACTGCACCACATTCACACACACCATAGAGTGTATAGATTATACACATAACTACAAATTGTGTTTGAACACTGACACTGGTTATGAAAGAACTGAGCAAAAATTATGTGTTGTGTTCATCAGGTCAAAATAGTTAGAGATACTATGGGCTAAAGTCAAATTTCAAACATGCATTCATGCCCTCTGAAAACTACCCAATTAACCTGATGGGCAGATACTTGATGTGCAAATTAGGCCTTTGTCTGGTCTCAACCCCAGATGTAGCTAAACAAACTGATCTAATTTGAAGCCAAATGTTTTTCACACTACTTTGTTCACCACACCCTAGACCTGCAGTATGCATATCAATGGAAATTGCAACCCTTAACGGCCTTTTCCAAGCTTGTTACAGAACCCAGAAAAACAGTTTTGACACCAGAGGAACTGCATTGAACCTCTTGTGTCACAGGACCTGATGAGACATTTGAAAAAGGTTGGTTGGGAAAGAGAGTTGATACTGGAGCACACATCTACCGGACAACACAGATGTGCTTTATCATTCTCTCTCTCACACCAATTCAATTTTGACATGTACACCACAGACCATTTGGTTCTACACATTTACACTTATAATTAGAGGGAAGATTGGGACCCATTTAAGAAAAACAATGTAAGCGCGCAGCCAATTGGCAAGAAAACATCTGATCAATCTAGAGCTATTCTTAAGAATTTAACATCTGTTGTGCACACTCAAAGAAAATCCAGCTGGTTTGTTTGTTTGTTTGTTTGTTTGTATGTTTGCATGTTTGTTTGTTTGTATGTTTGTTTTTGTCTGAAACAAGTTAAAACTATTTCAGCCCTACAGGAGGTCCCTAAGACACTGTGGGTTGTCAGTCAGTATGATGTTTGGCCTCATATGAACCTATTGTGATCACTCCAAAATCAAGAAGCTATCGATTTACATAATGCCAGTCTTTGAGTCTTTTAAAGCAGTAGGAGTAATTGCTCCCTGTAAAGACTCCCCAGTTGGCACACCTTTGTTCACCTCTCCACAACACGATGACTAAAATTTGACACTGTACTTTTAGAAATGTCCAACATTACTGTCATAAGATGCAATATTTTTAACCCTATCACTCTTTTCCCCCCACCAGATGATGGAAAAGAACATAACTGAATTGCTATCTTCCAACAGGTTGACTCCTGACTGGACCGACAAGAATAACCATTAACAAACTAACAAACTAACTAACTATCTAACCTGATTTGGTTCTTTCTTTTGGATAGATCTGTTTAAGTTCACTCTCCTCTTACTATTTTACTCCCACTTTGCTAATGTGACACATGGGTAAAACCATGTGTCAAAAGGGGGGATATTGGATGTGTATGTTTTGTTTATACAACAGATGCAGCAAGTGAAAATCAGCCTTTTCACGACCAACGTCCACACCACTCCATGATTTCCAGCTGTGAAGATGGTCACTGCAGGAAGGAGCCAACAAAGGGACCAGCTGTGAACCAGAGCAACACAAAGAGGAACTCCATGGAATCAACAAGGACCATCCAGACGCATAGGTCCTTCTCCATCACACCTAAAACTGCCAGAAGTGCTGAGGAGCAACGCAGGCCTGATGGCCCAGAAGAAGATGACAGACTTCCTTTAGAACACAACCATCAAGAGATCAGAAGAACAGTGCAAGCATAGATATGATGCCCAAAGAATACATCCAAGAGGATTACATCAAAATTTTACTGCACCAAGAGACATGCAACCCCAACTCATGAACCATTGTCCTCAACAGCCAAAATCCCACTGTCATGTGTGCAGAAGGACTCCTACCTTTACCATACTTCAACTCCATCCATGAACATTCTGCCAGCCCAAACTCACCACAATTAAGAAACTGTGCCCAACCTGAACCATGGTCAGGCGCTGTTCCATATTTCTACCTTAAAGACATTTGTTCGGTGGAGGAACCAGCAACAACTCTCCTTGCCCCTTTCCACTCCTTTTTCACTTCTCCACTTCTCTCTGAAGAACACTTGGACAAGATTTGTTGGTGCCCTCAGACACCAAACTACAGAGCCACATAAACGAGTGAGAATCTTGAGAACTCTACAGAAGACATGCCCCTGCTTTCACAAGCAATGACTGCAATAAAGTTCAAGATGTTACAGAATCGTGTTACACATAACTACGTTCTGACTACATCAGGAAACCTCACTATCATCAATGGACTGAATATTACATGTTTATTCAAGTTAACAATGTAACTTGACATGAGACAACATATGATGTGTGACAATATTACAGTCGATTACAAAACTTAGACACCACAAATTCATTTGGAAGGTTGACAAGTCAAAGTTTCAGTAGACTGTCTAGCATTTTGAATTTGTATTGCTTGTTTTGGTAATTACTTGTTTTGTCAGTACGAATTTTAAATCTTTACATTTGAGAACCACATTTTAGATAACCTTCTATTATAGACAACCCTACCCCTCAATGTAGAACAACTTGTTTAGAACATGTTTAGAATTGACATAATTGTTTTCTTTACCCTAATCGTTTTATTGTAACTGATACCTGTTTTTCCTGACTATGATTTCTTACTTTTTCAACTTTTTCCTTTTTCTAGCAACTGTAATGACGATTAAGTTGTGACTTTTTCTTGTGTGATTAATGAATAATCAAAAGGAGGAATTGTAATGGTAAATTTCAATATTCCTTTGGTTTAATCACTTGAGACGTCCCTACCCCCTGCTTTCCTCCCAAGGTATCAGAACTCCTTTGTTTGTTACCCATTTGTGTATTCTAATGTCTAGACCTCTAAACATGTAACCCTGCAGCAGACAAAGGGGTGTGGCATACCTGAGGAGGTGTTTCCTCAGGTATAAGTGTTTCGGTCGCCCCTTTTGTCTTTGTCTTTTCATCAACATCACCCACTCGGGTCGAATGGACCTTTCCTTGCAAGGAAATAAAATCATGATGGCCGGCCAAGTCTCTATTTCATTTTTCACCAGCAACAGCAACAGAAAATTTCCACGACAGATGTCATTTTACTCGACGAGAGAAAGCCGGTAAAACGTGGGTCGGGTAAACAATACGACATCACCATGACAACATATTGCTACGCCTGTATTGTTTTGCCTCGTGCTGGCGGATCACTTGTTTACATAGACGCTTGTTTATCCTGATACATGCAGCGTCTGTTGTCTGTCTGACGTCTGCCCGATTTCACCTGAATGCAACATAAAGAATACGTTCAGATATGCAACCGCACCGCTAGATGGGGGGAATTCCTACATACTATACCTTTAAAGAGGAACTATGCAAGATTTTTACCTTAAAGGGATAGTTCAACATTTTGGCAAATTGCTCCATTGCCATAATCCCTATAGTCATAGCAGTAGGTTTGTTAACTTTATTTGTGTGTGTGTGTGTGTGTGTGTGTGTGTGTGTGTGTGTGTGTGTGTGTGTGTGTGTGTGTGTGTGTGTGTGTGTGTGTGTGTGTGTGTGTGTGTGTGTGTGTGTGGACCAGACGAGTACTGGCAGAACCACCCGGAGCTCCACGACATCCCGATCTTCTACGCTTCGTCTCTGGCCAGGAAGTGCATGGCCGTGTACCAGACCTACATCAACGCCATGAACGACAAGATCCGCAAGGCCATCAACATCAACAACCCCTTCGTCTTCAAGCACATCAGCAACCTGAAGGTTTGTTTTGTTTTGTTTTTGTTTTTACTTTTCTGTCCTGTTTTATTGTGTCATCAGGTTTGTTCTGTCCTTTGTTTTCTGTTTTGGTCAGTGTATTGTCAGTGTATACATTGTGTATGCTCAGGGTTGCAAAGGGGCGGAAAATTTCCAGTTTTTTATTCCAAATTGGAAAATATCCATGGGAATTATGGGAAATTATGGGAATTTATGGGGATTAACTGGAAATCTGGGGTAATTTAAACAAACTGTATCATATCCAAACCAAATTTGTTTCGTCATAAGCAGACATCCATGCAAAATAACAATACAATTAAAAAACATGACATTTCCACAGATTTATTTGTGAGTAGAACTTTATCAAGTTCTAATTCTTGTATGAACAATCAGCTATTTTACTGAACAACAAAAACATGAATGTTGAGTAAAATATTACTAATTGCTTATTAAGGGCCAACCTTCAATTTTGTAAATTTCGGATTTATTCCCGTTTATTCCCATAGAAAGTTTCCGATATTACCCGATACCCGATATTTTGCAACCCTATGTATGCTATTGCCTGTTTCCATTGTCGTTGTCGTTTGTTTTCTGACGTGTGTGTGTGTGTGTGTGTGTGTGTGTGTGTGTGTGTGTCAGAGCATGGACCACTTCGACGACATCGGGCCCAGCGTGGTGATGGCGTCGCCCGGCATGATGCAGAGCGGTTTGTCCCGGGAGCTGTTTGAGAGCTGGTGCACGGACAAGAGGAACGGCGTCATCATCGCCGGCTACTGCGTGGAGGGGACGCTCGCCAAGGTGGGAATCGAACCTGCGACACCTCGGGTCCCTTCTGCAGTTTTTTTTTAAATTTTTATTATCACCGGAAGTGAAACGTTTCCTCCACTGGTTTTAGAAATGTCAGGTCTGTGTTCACTTTTGGAGACAAGTTAAGAACAACAGAGAGTGAGAGAGTGAAATAAAACAAACAATCACAGCAATAAATAAAAATAGACAATAACAGCTGTAAAATTAGTTTGTCTGCCCCAAATGCATCTTTCTTTATTCATAACTTCTCCTTTAATCGGTATCTTATAGTTTGGAGATAATAACTGCGATGGCAAGAACAACAACACAAATAACTCTGACTGAGAACAGTGTAATTGCTGAAACAAAATCTTTTACAGTGTGTGTATCTGAATAAAAACCAGAAATAAGACTCTTATTTAAATTATATTATTGATCGGCATCAATAGATATTCCCAGTATTGGATCAGTCCGGTCAGTTTTATTGATAATGTTGAGTTTAATGTACTTAATTGCACTCTTTGTTTATTATTCTAATAACTCTTTTTTGAAGCTTGATTATAGGGTCTATGTTTGTTTTATAAACATTTCCCCAAACTTCAACGCAGTATGTCAAATATGGAAATATAAGAGAATAATATAAAATATGCAGACATTTCTTATTCAACATGTCCCTTGTTTTATAAAGAATGGCAATGGATTTGGATATTTTTCCCTTGATATATTCTATATGAGGCTTCCAACACAGTTTATGATCAATAATTACTCCCAAAAACTTAGTTTCATATACTCTATCGATTTCCACTTGATTTAATTTTAATTTTACTTCACAATTGGTCCTAGCACCGCTAAACACCATACATTTTGTTTCTTTTCATTTAATGATAACTTATTAATATCAAACCATTTTTTTAGCTGAAACAACTCTACTTCTACTGTCCTCAGCACTTCCTTCAAATCCTCCCCTGAACAATATACATTAGTGTCATTACATACATTAGTGTATGTGTGTAATATGTGTGTGTGTGTGTGTTGCAGCACATCATGACGGAGCCTGATGAGATCGCCACCATGTCGGGACAGAAGCTTCCTCTCAAGATGTCGGTCGACTACATCTCCTTCTCCGCTCACACCGACTACCAGCAGACCAGCGAGTTCATCCGGGCGCTCAAACCGCCGCACGTGGTAAAAACAACACACACACACACAGACACACAGACACACACTATTTAAATCCACACTATTTAATTAAATCCACAAAGCGATGTTCCTGGATCCTTTGGGTTTATTGCGACACACTAACAGGCAAAAACACAGTTTTTTCATGCACTGATCAATTTTGAGATTTTGGGATATTTTTCTCACAGAAAAGTGGAAAGAAATGGTAGAAAATCCACATTAAGGTTTTTTATTTTACTTCATTTTGTCTCTTTCATCAGTAGATTTCTCCTAAATTCACCAAAAGTTATGTCAGGTATCACTGTAAAGCTCCCTCTCTCTCCTGAACAATTATGTGGATCCAAAAATTGTCATTTCCTCCGTATCCGCAGTCAATCGTAAAAGTGCGATTCACATTAATGATCTATGGAATTTTACAGTACAAGTCTTTAAAGGCCGTTTTCTCAAAATGAGTTTTTCCTCAGACTCTGGACCCGAAATCTCCACTTCAGCAGCACCTACAGACACCAAACCTTCCAGTTTTATTCCTGTCTATATTCTGAAGGTTTTTACAGAGGGGATTGTTAATATATCATCCACAGCCTGATTTATACAACATTTTACTCCTAAAAACATGGCGATATTTGAATTTTTAGGGCTGGTGACAGTATTTTCTCATTTACAGAGTGATAAAGAGAGATATCCAAAATCCTCCTCTGTAAAAACTTCTGACTCTAATATGTCAACAAAATAAAACAAGAATTTTGAAAGTAGCTTTATCTGTTGTTCAGATTTCTGTTCTGGAAATGTATGCAAATTAGCGCATATTTCATCAGATATTGCCTCATTTACATATTTAAACATAAAACTTGACAAAACTTGTAATACAAAAAATATTTGTCTTAATGTGAGTGATAAACTTGGGAAGTTTCATGGTGATATCTGTTAGTTTAAATTTCTACCCTATTCACCTGTAGTGTCCCACCTTAATGCAGTTTGTGTGTGTGTGTGTGTGTGTGTGTGTGTGTGTGTGTGTGTGTGTGTGTGTGTGTGTGTGTGTGTGTGTCTGTGTGTGTGTGTGTGTGCAGATCCTGGTGCACGGCGAGCAGAACGAGATGGCCCGGCTGAAGGCGGCTCTGATCCGAGAGTACGAAGACAACGACGAGGTTCACATCGAAGTCCACAACCCGCGAAACACTGAAGCCGTGACGCTGAACTTCAGAGGAGAGAAACTGGCCAAGGTGTGTGTGTGTCTGTGTGTGTGTTGTTGTTGTGTTGTTGTATTGGTGTGGGCCGTGTTGTTAACTCCCAGCATGCTTTGCTCTGCTCCGCTGTGCTGTGCTGCAGGTGATGGGCGTGCTGGCGGATGAGAAGTGCTCTCAGGGTCAGAGAGTCTCCGGGATCCTGGTGAAGAGAAACTTCAGTTACCACATCCTGACGCCGTCCGACCTCTCCAGTCAGTCTGTGTGTGTGTGTGTGTGTGTGTGTGTGTGTGTGTGTGTGTGTGAGGTTGTGTGTGTGTGTGTGTGTGTGTGTCTGTGTGTGTGTCTGTGAGACTGTGTGTGTGTGTGTGTGTCTGTGTGTGTATTGTCAAACACTTATTATAATTGATGAATGTTTAATGTTTTTGATCCGTCAACAAATGTTTCAAGCTGCTTCTGTCACAGAAAGTAAACCTCAACATCTGGACTGATTGGTTGGTTGGTTGGTTGATAGAAAGAAAGAAAGAAAGAAATAAAGAAAGAGTGAAGGAAAGAAAGAAAAAGAGAGAAAGAGGTGGAAAGAAAGACAATAGCTGGGTTTCCATCCAAGTCGTATCGAATTTAAAAGCGGATTTTGTGAAAATGCGCAAAAAGCAAAGCGAATTTATGCCCGTTTCCATTCATTAGTGTTTTGCGATTAGGAGGAGTGCACCGTGAGATTACGTCATAAGAGAGCGTGAATGTATCCAACAGTTGACACTCAGATGACACTCAACATCATGGACAATTTACGTACTTTCCGGACTATAGACGCACCTGTATAATCCGCACCAGCTACATTTTAAAAGAAAATACTGTACATATTATATAGGCCGCACTTTAATATAAGCTGCAGGTTTTCATGTTGTAACATGAGATATTTACACAGAAAGACAGTAGGAACTGTGACAGTCCGCTCGCTTTTCCGCTGTTTTGGTTATGCTCAATTCGCATAATCTGTTTCCATCACAAAAACTCGCATTTCCTTTATTCGATACGCTGACAAATCCACCCCCTCCAAGCGTATAAACTTTTATGCGCATTTACTGCCTTTATTCGAATTTCTGGCGTTTCCATTCAAGTATTTATTCGCATTTTCACAAAATGCGCATAAGAAAAGGTGGATGGAAACCCAACTAATGAAAGACTGAAAGAAAATGCAAGAAAGGAAGACCAAGAAAATAATAATCAGAAGGAAAGAAACGAAGAAAAAAGAAAGAGGGAAGATAAAGAAAGAGAGAAAGAAAAGAAACAGGAAAAAAGGAAGATCAAGAAAGAAATAATCAAAAGGAAAGAAAATAGAGAGAAAGAAAAGAAACAAAAAGGGGCAAAGAAAGAAAAAGATAGTAGGAAGAAAAAAGAAAGAAGAAATACTTAGAAATACTAAAGAAAAAGAGAGGGAAGGAAATGAAAAAAAAGAGAGAAAGAGGAGGAAAGAAAGACAATGAAAAGAAGAAAAAAATAATCAAAATAATAATAAAGACAATGAAGGTAGAAAGAAAGGAATATCAAGGAAGAAATAATCAAAAGGAAAGAAACAAAGAAAAAAAGAGAAACAAACAAACAAAAAAGGCAAAACAAGAAAAAGATAGTAGGAAGAAAAAAGATGGACAGAAAGAGAGAAGAAATAGAAAGAAAGACAAAAGGCTACAGAAGCAAAGAAGAGAGAGAAGTGACAAAAAAGTAAAGAAAGAGAAAGACATGAACATGAAGACGTGAAGAAAGTAGAGACATAAATGATGGAGTGACTAACAGACTCCTCCTTCTCCTCTTCTTCCACATTTTCCTCCTCCTCCTCTTCCTCCTCCTCCTCCTCTTCCTCCTCCTCCTCTTCCTCCTCCTCCTCCCTCCTCAGACTACACCGACCTCGCCATGGGAACGGTGAAACAGACTCAGGCGATCCCGTTCACTGGACCGATCTCTCTGCTCGTCACGCAGCTGCGCAGCCTCGCGGGTGAGTTGGCTCCGCCCCCTTCGTCCTCTAACTCCTCCTCCTCCTCTTCCTCCTCTTCCTCTTCCTCCTTCCTCCTCCTCCTCCTCCTCTCCTCCTCCTCCTCCTCCCTCCTCCTCCCCCTCTCTTCCTCCTCCTCCTCTCCTCCTCCTCCTCCTCCTCCTCCTCCTGCAGTAGCATAGATATACAGTATATATACTGACTAGATGCCGCGTTCTGCTTCTCAGCGTACGTCAACACGGCCGCCATCTTGGTCCGGGGTTCTGACCATAGACATAATATACGTCTGACCAGCAGTCAGACCGGTCAGACCCTTGTAGAACTAAGTTCAGTGTGTTTATGCATGTGGGTGTGTGTCTGAGTATGTAAGTTGAAGAGTTCCAGTCCTTGAACTCGCGTGTTCGTTTGATGAAGTACGCAGGAGACGTTCAGTTACAACATTTTAGATATTTATTTATAAAAGAATCAACTAGGAAAAGAGATTGTGTACAGAGCTCCGGACCAGACTAAGTTTCCCTGACCAACACGCCGCAGCAGCATCAGTTCACGAAGTCTGATGCTGTCTACTGTCCCTGTCCGGTTTTATAGTTACTGATTACACAAATGCAAGATATGATGTAATTGATGTAATGTGCATCCTCATTGGCTGGAGTCCGTACGCCATGACCTCGTGTCTGACCCCAATCTCATGCTTGGTGCTGATTAGGGATGGGAATCGAAAACCGGTTCCTCTTCGGAACCGGTTCCAACTTGGATCAATTCCTGGAATCGTGTGCGTGTCTGCTTTAACGATTCCCTTATCGATTCCGTTTGGTTCAGAAACCCGCGCATTAATTGATTAATGACGTTACGTGACGTTACGTTAAAATCAATCTTCATTATAAATGAGGGTGCTTAGTGTTTATATCCACGTGTCACCGTTTGTTCTCCCAAAATAAAGTTAGTGGCGTGTCTGCGTGGAGCGGAGCTGCTGACAGATGCAGCTGACAGTGACGTTTCTTCATCACTAACCTGTGAGCCAGAGCCTCCCTCCGGTCCTCCCTCCCTCACGCCGTGAGGACAGGTCAACGTCTCCTGAACAGGCTACATATTCTTTCTGTTTTTCTCTCTTCATTCTAATCACTTCCTTTCAGGTTTTGCTCGTAGCCAGGTGAAACGGTAGCTGCGCCCTGTGTCTTTTCTCTCGCGCGCTCTCTCTCTTTCGCTCGCTCACTCGCTCCGCATAAAAACGAACGTTATGAAAACAATAACTAGTGAGAAGATACAGATGCATAAAAACTATGTAATGGAAACATTGTTAAATTCCTCCTGTGAGCACAGCTGCCCCACAGCCACAGTGGTCTATAGTGTTAACCTGTCCAGGCAGGTCGGTCCTGTCAACTTTTTTAATGTCAGAGCCATTAATGCAGTGTTTTCAACCTTGGGGTTGGGACCCCATGTGGGGTCGCCTGGAATTCAAATGGGATCGCCTTAAATGTCTAGTAATTGATTAAAAATAAATAAATAAATAAATAAACTAATTATTTTTCACAATCTTAAACAACTATATTCTTGATAATTATAGATTATTGTGATGTTATATATCAAAGTGCCCATAAATCAGACCTTGCCTCACTCAACATAGCCTATAACAGACTCTGTAGATTTGTCCTTGGATGTCCTTTTCTTACTCATCACTGCACAATGTACACTAGACTCAACTGGCCAACATTGAACATGAGAAGACACATGCACTGGTTACAGCTGATATACAAATGTATTTATTTTATACCCATCCTATCTACAGCAGTATCTTATACCATATACAACAAGTTATCATATCAGACATTCATCGCAGCCCTTTTTTTCTGTTCCCAATGTCATTAAATCATTTGGTAGAAGAGCTTTTATGTTTAAAGCACCTGCAGATTGGAACAACCTTCCTGCTAATATCAGATCCAGTTCCTCTCTTGGTATTTTCAAGCATGCTTTGTCTTCTCATCTCATGGTGACCTGTTCCTGTTCTCACTGAAGACGCATTTCTGATTTGTTGATCTGTTACTTATCATTATATACTGTCTTTTTAGTCCCAGTGTTGACCTTTGTGGCCCTACTATGGTTGTTTTGTTTTGTCCCAATGTAGTTACAATAACTGTGGTTTGTCCTTGTTTGTACTATTGTTCTTGTCTTTTGGTTTGCTTGTTTTGTTTGTTTATTTGTCTGTTTGTTTTTCTATATTGTTGAGAACATGTTTGTCTGTTGAATCTATGTTTGTCTATATGTTTGGACCCCCTCGAAAACGAGATGATACATCTCAAGGGGTTTTATCCAAATAAACAAATTTCAATATATTCACTTTCTTGAATAAATCAAGATAAAATAAAATGCAGCATATACAAATATCTGAGCTTGCTCATCTTGAATGAGGGTCACCAGAAATTTGTGATGTCAAAAGGGGTCATGAGCCAAAAAAGGTTGGGAACCACTGCATTAATGCAAACAAACCCATTTCTCTTTTATTCCCTCACCCAATGAGAATCGATAAGAGAATCGATAAGGAATCGAATCGATAAGCAATATCGATAATGGAATCGGAATCGCTAAATTCTTATCAATACCCATCCCTAGTGCTGATCAGCTGTTGATAGCTCCTATTAAACAAGGGACAAGAGAAAGAGAAAAGGACAAGACACGCAACCCCCTGCATTTGTCAGCCTTCCCCTGTGTCAGCTGACTATCACAGTTACACTAGGTACGAAGACCAGATATCCCAATTGTTTATCAAACAACCAGTACACTCAGTCCCTGTGTGTAACTGCTACTTCCCCTGTCATGTGTAGGCTATGTCATTCTCTGGGCTGTAAGAGCAAAACACAGTAATTACACCAATTATAGAAAAGTTGATTACATGCTTCATTATTAAACTGATTGTCACGAGCTTATCATATGTCTAAGGCAAATGTCAATATCCCAAACATTATAGCAATATACGATTTTGGGGTAAATATCACAACAAAGTGTATGTTTAATACATAAAAAAAAAATTATAAAGATTTTTTGTTGTTGTTGTATCATAAACATATGTCTGACATTTATAATAAACCAAACGGCTTGAAAATCGGTTGAATATTTGGTGAGTTATGGCGATTTTAATGGTTGATAGACGTCTGCCTCTGTTGATTGATGCAGTAAGTAGACACGGCTTCCCCCTGACCAAGATGGCCGCCGCGTTGACGCATTCCACTCAATAGAGTTGCCTAGGAACGCGGCATCTAGTCAGTATATATATATATCTATGCTGCAGTAGAAGCTGTAACTTCCTGTTTCCTCTGTGTGTGTGTGTGTGTGTGTGTGTGTGTGTGTGTGTGTGTGTGTGTGTGTGTGTGTGTGTGTTTCAGGCGACGTGGAGCAGGTCGAGGGGACGGAGAAAATCACGGTGAAGATCTTTAAGAGCATCACGCTGGTTCACGAGGCCGGGATGGTCGTACTGGAGGTCGGACACTCGAACGCAACACGACACTTTTTACACTCATCATCCACCACATGTCGCCTGAAATGGCTAAAACTGACCTGTTTATCAAAACTTTATTAACTCTGAGCACACGAACACGTCTGTTTTTATTTAAACCAGTTTATAAACATTAAATATACAGTTTATGACATGGTTATGTAGCTGCAGTCAGGTTTTATTAATGCTCAGTATTTGTTCTACATGTTTATTTCAAACTATTTTGTATATTTTATCATTTTATTTATGTTTTTAGACACAGATCTCACTCAGACCTGGTTACAGATACATTATTAGCCAGTTAATACATTCATTACACAGATATATACAATAATTATGACAATTTTTTATTTTTATCACACTTTTTCAAACACTACAAAAATCTCAACACAAATAAAACAGAGAAGAATGTAAAAACAACAGACAATTGAAGTAAAAAACTCGATAAACTAATTGATGCAGCAATAAAATTTATAAATCAATAAATAACTGAAATAAAATTATTAATAATGAAAATGTTCTCGTCTCAGTGGGTCGCCAACCCGCTCAACGACATGTACGCAGACGCCGTCACCACGGTGATCCTGGAGGTCCAGTCCAACCCCACCGCCCAGAAATGTCAGTGAACGCATCACGAGGGAATTTATTTTAATTTCACTGATGAACAGAAACTTTACTGACGCTTGTTTGTTTGTTTTTTTTGTTTGTTTGTTTCAGTCCACGAGGGCAGGAAGGAAACGTTCGACATGGAGCTGTTCGTCGAGCGACTGGAGCTGATGCTGCAGTGAGTCTGAACACCTGTAGCTACACCTCGAAAATGGTTTTAATGGTTAAAATATCTGACAAAACTGTAGAATCTGACACTTTTTAAGTTAAAATTAAACCTAATTGATCCAAATATAAGAGAATAAAACTTTTAAATGAAGGTAGAGATTAAATATTTTCTGTTTTCACCTGGTAAAATGTTTTTTTTCTGTTTCAGCGACATGTTCGGGGACGACTGCGTGAATTTCAAAGACAGTAAAAGCCTGAGTGTGACGGTGGACGGAGTCACGGCGTGCATCGACCCAGAGACCAGAGTGAGTCCAGCTTCTGACATCTATTCTATACACAAACATTAAAGGGATAGTTCAATATTTTGGCAAATTCGCCTACAGTATAGGGTTGTCACGATACCAGAATTTCAGTAGTCGATAACCAATATCTGTGAATTTCCACGATTCTCGATACTAATTCGATACCACGATTAAAAAAACAAAAACAAAACAGAACCCATGTACTTTTAAATTCACTACTTTATTGAAAACTATTTCAACATCTTTTTGCACAGAATTTAATAGGGCTGCCCCCAAATAGTCGACCAAGCACTGGTTGACTAGAGCACTGGAAAAGAGAGTAACGACGCCACCATTGACTCCCGTGGTAAGGGGTTTTGCGCCCCGAGTGGCAGGATATGGGTATTGCAAAAGCGCCCAGAAAACTCATTCACTCCAATGTATGTGTGTTGCCTATGTGTTAATATTTATCTGTAAAGGGTCCTCAATGATGCTATTAACGTGGGTGATCTATAAATGTCCTTAAATTATTGAAAATACCACACTTGCTCATTCACCAACAATGCAGAGATGTCAGTTCTTGGGCGCTTTTGCAAAACCCATATTCCGCCATCAGGAGGCGCTTCCATTGGACCAATGCGTGTCGTTACTCTCTTTTCCAGTGCTCTATGGTTGACCAAAAAAATCATTAGCCAACCAAAATTTCAATGGTCGATTGGTCGCAGGAAAAAAAAAAAAAACATTTGGAGCCCTGTCTTGTCAAAAGTTATCATTGAGTCAGTCCACAGGTTCACTTGGCTCTTTTTCATGTCAAGATGTGTAATGACATAGTTACTAAGTCTAGCACCAATGAGCGCGCCCAGTAACTCAAGTCTGGGTAATGTAACTTTTTTAAGGGGAGCTACTCTTGTTTTAGAAGTAATAAGTGTTACAAGGCACTCACCATCTTCTGGGATGATGCGGAGATAGGCAGCTGCACAATAAGCACTTTCACTAGCGTCACTGAAGACGTGCACTTCTAGAGTGACAGGTGCATCCTGCTTCACAAGCGCTGCATGGTAACATCTGGCGATCTTAATATTCGTGATGTCAGGCAGTTCGTCACACCACTGATGCCACAGATGTGACAGATCTTCAGGCAGCTCATTGTCCCATTCAAGTCCACGTTCCCACATTTTTTGGAAAAGACATTTCACTCTGATGGTAAAAGGGGAAAGAAATCCCACAGGATCAAATATGCGGGACGCAGCTTGTAACACTCCTCTTTTTGTATCACTCTTATCCTTTAAAAAGTCAATTCAGTTTAAGATAATTGCCTTAACAGAAACTTGGTTGACAAAAGAGAAAGTATCCCAGTTTAACATCCAGGGCTATAATCATATTCCTTGTCACAGACATGACAGGATTGGTGGTGGTGTATCTTTGTTTCTGCAGGAGGAACTTAAATTCTCTCTTCGCCCTGACCTTACAATTCCCCTTGAAAAGGAAGCTGAAGCCATATTTATTGAACTTACTGTGCACAAGAACAAGGTTATTATTGGCTGCATTTATAGGCCTCCAGATTCCAACCATAATTCATTTATTCATTGTTTAACTGTTTCGTTGAGTAAAATATTATCAGAGAAGAAATTATGTTATTTGTTGGGTGATTTTAATATAAATCTGATGCAACCCCAATCCTGTACTTTTGTTGACCATTTGAATACCTCTGCTTTTTATCCTCTCATTACCAAACCTACAAGAATTACAGCTACAAATAGAACTCTTATTGATAACATACTAACTAATTCAGTTGAGGGCCCGGGGATATCCGGTGTTCTCCTTGCTGATCTTTCTGACCACCTCCCCCTATTCCACTTAACACACACTGTTGCTCCTTTCAAAAAAGGCAAGCCAGCAACCTCTCATAGAAACTTCTGTCAGGCTAACATAGCTAAGTTCATTCTGTCCCTCTATGAAAATTCATGGCATTCGGTGGAGATGGAAGACGATGCCCAGAAAGCATATGATATATTTTTTAAATTATTTTCTAAATTATTTGATATTGCTTTCCCCTACCAGAATACAAAAAGGTGCCCCCAAAAATCTAAATCTTGGCTCACCAAGGGTCTAAAGAAATCAATAAGAAAAAAGCATAAACTTTATAAAACATACCTAACCAGCCCATCTCCACTGAATTTTAAGTCTTATTCCTCTTATAGGAACAAACTTCATCATCTCCTCCGAATTGCTAAGAGACAACATTATGAAACTAAATTTACTGAGTCTGGTAATAATATGAAGTCAACTTGGTCAATTATCAATGAGATCATGAAAAAGACTCCTCCCAATAAAATATCATGTGACGAATTTCAAGTGGGACTGGAAAGTAAGTTAGTAACTGACCCTGTAGAAATTGCTGATGGATTTAATGATTTTTTTGTTAACATTGGACCCTCACTTGCTGCCAGTATACCTCATAGTTCTATAACACTTCCTGAAATACAGGCTCCTCCTAAACCTTTCAGGTTCAGGATGATTGGGAAGGCTGAGCTTGAGGACATTGTGACCAAACTCAAACCTAAAGGAGCTGGTCATGATGGACTGAAGCCTAGTCTTCTCAAGAAATGCTTGCCTGCCATTACAAAACCTCTTCTTCACATATTGAATTGCTCACTTGCTACAGGTCGTTGTCCTGACCAGTTCAAATGGGCCAGAGTCATCCCAGTACACAAATCTGATGAAAAGTATAAGTACTCAAATTATAGACCAATATCCATTTTGCCCTGTTTGGCCAAAGTACTTGAAAGAATGGTGTACAATAGACTAATAGAGTATTTAAATGAATCCAATCTCCTCTATTCTCATCAATATGGATTTAGAGAAAAACACTCCACTGCGATGGCTCTGGTTCAACTAATTGATAGATTTTCATCGGCATTGGATAATAATGAATTTACTATTGGGGTTTTTATAGACCTGTCCAAAGCCTTCGATACCGTTGATCATAGTCTTCTGGTTAAAAAATTGCAGATGTATGGTATTGGGGAAGTTGAGCTTCAATGGTTCTGTGACTATCTGAACAACCGTAAACAGTTTGTTTCTTGGAATGGTTTTGATTCTAGCTATAGGAAGTTAACATGTGGTTTGCCGCAAGGATCCATTCTTGGTCCTTTGCTTTTTATTATTTATGTAAATGATTTATATCTGGTTTCAAAAAGCATGTTTTTTGTCAATTTTGCTGATGATACGAATATGTTTATGTCGAATCGAAGTTATGAAGACCTAATTACTCAAACAAATGTTGAACTTACAAAAGTTAATCTTTGGTTCCAAAAAAATAAATTATCTCTAAATATTAAAAAAACTTCATACATGTTAGTCATACCAAAAAATAAGAAAAAGATTCCTTATGATAAAGATGTCTACATATTCAATCATTCTCTTATTAGAGTGCAATATGCCAAGTTTCTGGGTATTTATATTGATGAAAAATTAAATTGGAAAAAACATGTATCATTCATCTGTAACAAAGTTGCCAAGAATATTGGTGTCATCAGCAGGATAAGACATGTTTTACCCAGAAAAATCCTTATATCACTTTATTATACTTTAATATATCCTTTTCTCACTTATTGCAATCTTGTATGGGCAAGCACTTACAAAACAAACCTCAAACACCTTGTTACTTTACAGAAACGATTTGTTAGAATGGTTACATACTCTGAGCCGCTTGCAAGTTCAGGTCCACTGTTTCAAGAACTTAATTTCATGAATGTTTATGATATCAATGTGTATCAGATTTGTTTATTTGTGTTTCAGCATAGAATGAATATTTTACCTTGTAGTTTCTCTCACATATTTATGTCCAACAACCAAATCCATAGCTACCAGACACGAAACTCTTCCAACCTCCACACTGCCTTCTTTAGAACTGCTCTTGGTCAATTTTCAATTCGTTATCAAGGTCCACGTCTCTGGAATCAACTACCTGACTATCTGAAAAAAATTATTAACTTAACATCATTTAAAAAGGCTCTCAAAAAGTACCTCATCAGTCAAACCATGTATCATCAAACATAAGATAATTATTGTTGTGTTTTTCCTCTCTCTCTCTCTCTCTCTCTCTCTCGCCCCTCTCTCTCTCTCTCTCCTTATGAGCTTATTCATTATTTTTGTTTTGTATTATTCATTTATGTACGTATTCTTATTTTTTTTTTCCTTATATTTTACTGTTTAATCTCTACACTTTTCTACTTATTTTTCATTATTGTTCAATTATTTTCCTATGTTGTTTTTAAACTGTAACAAATTTGATATTTGAATATGTTGGGTGAGGTTTTCATATAAGCCCTCTTGGGTTTCATACCTCCCCTTTGCACATCCCAGTAATGTTGATTGTTCATGTTGTTTATTTATATGATATTGTTTGTGCTAAATAAAAAAAAAAAAGTCAAAATCAATATAACTGAACTATATATAAAGGCTATAGGGCTTTTAATTTGAAGGGCCAGATACAGGAAGTCGTGACATGATGAGTCGACTAATGACGACTATTGGTCGACCAAGGGAATTATGGTGATAGGAGAATTTGCCAAAATGTTGAACTATCCCTTTAACGTCTGGTTCATCATAATGGTATTTACAGGGTTCCTACGCAAGTATGGAAAGTATGGGAAAGTATGGAATTTGATTTTATACATTTCCAGGTCTGGAAAAGTATGGAAAATGGAAATTATTGTATGGAAATGATCTGGCTTAATACTTAATACTTATCTGGGTTTGGTCTTATTATAAAAGTTATCTGGGTTAATTATTTTTGTATGTGCTACCTATAGCTACAATCTCCTGGAAATAATTTGGTAACATAATGGCATACACATTCAGAATAATGAAAACAAATGATTAATTGCATGATTTGT
The DNA here is from genome assembly GCF_045865225.1 of Trachurus japonicus. NCBI lineage: Eukaryota > Metazoa > Chordata > Actinopteri > Carangiformes > Carangidae > Trachurus > Trachurus japonicus. The sequence continues at coordinate 9,063 of NW_028220547.1, read as the reverse complement.
TTATATAATGCACAACTATGGTGCGTTCATTACAACTCGGAAGTCGGAAAAAAAACAAGTTCCTCTTCTGAAAAACTCTGACATGTCAAACTTTAGGATGTGTTAGGGACTAATTCATCTGTCTAACCATCAGAACTATTGACACTTGAAACGGTAAACACAGCTGATCCATCGAAAAAAAAATCACCGCTGGAGTTAATTTATTTTCCGTGATTGAAAGCAGGTTCTTGAATGTAACTCGGTCAAAGTCAGATGTATCCTCACAATGTTTTGCTGTTCTGTCAGGTCATGCATGATAAATGCTGACAAAGTTAGACTGTCAGACTTCCTTGATTTTAAACTTTGCCGGCTCTGCCTCTTCGTCTTTTTGCCACTCCGTGAGTGTTCTGCAGTGACTTCTGAGTACCGTGACTTTGACGGTCCTACTGCTCACCTCCGCTCATTTGAGAAAAAAAAAAAAAAAAAAAACCTCCGCTCATTTGATTGTGCAACTGCAGTGGGTGATTTATTAATACGTAGTATGAAGCTAAGACTACCGTTTAAACGCACACATCATTTTGAACTCTTTATTAACAGAAAGTGTGCAGCTTTTGTATCAAAATAGTCTTTTTATAACGAAAAAAGACATTCTATGTAGGCTAACAATTTATGCTCAGCAGCCGTGGGCACCCCCATATAGTCAGAATGGTATGGTCTTGGTTAGATTCGACTACGAGGTTCATAGTCGAATCAGACCCCTCCGAATCGAATCGTCGAATAGTCGACTTTTGGAGGTCAGCCCTACCGAGAAGTCTGGAAATTAGGGTCTGGAAAAAGTATGGAATTTGGAGATTTCAAATGTGTAGGAACCCTGATTTACATTAATAAAGAAGTTCATAATAATAATCAACATCATGTGATGCAATAAAACACAAAATAGATTACAAATAAGTTTTTATAAACAGTTTCATGTCACAATATTCACATCTGCAGTCTCACACATGAATATGTGTAGCCTACATGTCAATTTTTATGAGAAGTTAAGTTGCCTGGCAGCAACCCGATGGACCACTTGAAACAGGTAAACCATACAGATGCTGCATCAAAAAAACCTAAACACCAAAAAAAGTAGAGCAGTCTTCTATCATAAAATGCAATGCATGTAAGAATAGGTCGTAGTACTTTAATTCTGGTAGATGTGGCTGATGGAGATAAAAGTGATAAATTCATGGTAGTCAACACACCAAAAAAGAAGAAAAACAAGATCATTTTTACCAGTACATTGTTTTTATTTGATTAAAGACAGGTTAATATTAAAAGTACCAGAGTCATACAACATGTAGGGGCCTACTGTTTTGTGTTGGTGACAAATTAATTCAAAGTTTATTCAATTGCAACAAGCTTATTATGATGTCTTATGAACAAAATCTCCACATATACATTAACATTGTCAGATCACAGCAGAACATGTAAATACTGAGAATGGAGGCCAGAGACATGTCTCCTCAAGAAAAACAAACAAACAAAAAGTGGTCAAAGAATGATCAAACCAAGCTAAGTTTAAAGTACAGCTTCTTCTTTACACTCATAATATCGTATAGTCAATAACATGTGTTTATATAACAAGGCGGACAGAAGTATGTTTAGACATTAGCAACATGTTTATTAAAGCTTGTAGTAGCTATAGGCAAAGGAAGTAGATTCTGTGGTGTTGCCACACACACACACACACACACACACACACACACAGTCAGGAGAAAATAGCGAAAGACTAAAAACTGTGTGAGCACAAGAGCATCATTCTTCGTCCTGGAAGACAGTCTTCAAATTATTCAGGATGGATTTGCAAACTTTATCCTTGAAATCTTGGCCTATGAACACATACAGCAGTGGGTTAATGCAGCTGTTGAGATAGATCAAGATGGTGGATATAGAGAAACCAATATAGAGAACATAGTCGAATGTTGGACTGATGAAACTAAAATTAAACAACTCTATTAAGCTAATGATGTGAAAGGGAGCCCAGCACAGGAAAAAAGTGATGATAACAGCAGCAATGATCTTGAAGGGGCGTCTAGAGCGCCTGGCCAGGGTGCGGTTCCTCCTGAGACGATGGATCATCACAGCATTAGAGGAGACAATGACAGTGAAGGGGAGAAGGAATCCAAGGAGGAAGTAGGTAAGGGTCATGGCCTGATGACGAAACTGCACCAACTCAAACACAGATTGTGTATCATCATCGGAAAGAGCAAAGTTGTCGAAACAGATAGTCACTTCATCAGAGTATGATGCTGTGTCCCTGAAGATGAAGTATGGAGTGCTGTAAATCAGAGCCAGGACCCAAACACCAAGACTCACATAGGACGCCTTGCGTACAGTTCGGTGGTTCTGGGCCCAGACAGGCCACACAACAGATACACATCTGTCCACACTGATCACCACCAGGGTGTAGACACTGGCAAACATGTTCAGGAAGGTTAAAGCACTGTTAACTTTGCAAATAAAGTTGCCGAATGGCCAGTGGAAATCCATGGCTATGTAGGTCACATACAGGGGCAGGAAGGCTGTGAAGAGGAAATCGGCCACAGCCAAGTTGAGGAACCAAACTGTTTTAACTGTTTTCTTCATCTTGAACCCGGTCAACCAGATAACCACTCCATTCCCCAGCACACCAACAACGAAGGCCAGACAATAACTAATGATGGACAAGATGTTGAGAGACTTTCTCAGCTCATCAAGGTCATAATAGTCAACAGCATAAGCATTAGAGGAGCCATTTCCATCAGAAAAATCAATTAAATTAATGATCTCCATCCTTGTCTTGAACCTATAGCCTGTGACAGAAAAATTTAAAAATATTAATTTTCAATTTTTTCTAAATTTTAATAACAACTTTGATGCACTGCCTTTAATTACATAAGTTTAGAGAGTGGTCGAACCGTTTCTCTTTTTGAAGACATACCATAATCATGGTATCTGTTTATCTGTCATAGTATCGGTCTGTATTTGTCACTGATGCCTTCATTATCTTATTTTTTCAATACAATCTGTACACATTCATCTTAAATTCAGGTAAATTCAAAGGAGACAATATAGCAAAATTACCTTTCTTAAAGTTGATCAGTGGGATGAGGTTATGTCTTCAGCTGTGGTAACTCAGACTGAACTCCGTCAGGGTTGAAATCTAATTTATCTAATGTTGAAACCACAAGGAGGTGGGACTGTAACACAAGAAAAAAAAAAGGTTGCAACACACGATGCAACTACAATTTTTATCAGGATAACATAGATGTCTTATTATCAATGTGTCTCATTCTCAATTGGTCAGATCATTTCAGTCAAAAAATAAAGAAATTTACCTCAAAAGTTACATAATTAAAGGGATAGTTCAATATTTTGGCAAATTGGCCCATTGCCATAATCCCTATGGTCATAGCAGTAGGTTTGTTACCTTTAATTGTCGGTGCAAGCTATTTTTAGAACGGTGGAGCAGAGCCGCGAGCTGCTCAGAGCTACACTACGGAGGCTAATGGGATTTCTTGGTCTCACCCGGTTCCTTCACACCTCCGCCGGCTTTCCCGTCAACATCAGCGTGCCCCTGATAACACACTCTGGACTTCATTATCAGTTTTTTTAATGACCCGCCCCGCCCCGCAAATAAAGTAAACATTTCTTGACCCGCACCGCGCGTCACTAGTGTACAGACCTCCTCAGCCTGAGAAGGCAGACATGATTATCTTCTTAAACAAAAACTGTTTTTGATTTGTCATCATGACTGCTCCAGTGTTTGTTTTATTTTGTTGCATATACATTCACCTGTTCTGCAGCTCTTTGTATGTTAGACTGCTTGCCAAGTTTCAGTTTTATAGTTACAGTTAGGGACCCTCCCTTTTAATTGAATACCATAGTTGGCTAAATCTGTTTTTGGAGGCCTTTTGGAGGTTTTACAAGCTGTGTAAGATGCATGTTTGAAGTCCAAGCATGCATGCAAAAATGGCCTGTGTGAAGAGTTTGTCAAATAAAAAAACATCCTGTGAAATAAGTTGTGACCTGTTGACCTGCACCTCAAAGAATCGGAATCGAGAATCGTTTAGAACAGAAATCGAAATAGAGAATCGGAATCGGAATCGGAATCGGAATCGTTAAAATCCAAACGATGCCCAACCCTACTCATAGCGTGGTGAATGTGCAGGTCACAACTTGAGCGTTTAGGAGTTGTTGGATTGTGTATTTTATGAGTTTGATGAGGGAAACCAAGAAATCCCATTAGCCTCCTCCTGGTGTGCTGGTATCCATAAAAATGTCCTTCTATGAGCCATCATTTAAATTATGTGTAGTGTTTGTGGTTCTTCGAGAAGATATCAGAGCCAGTGTTCACAAAGCATATTATCTTAAAACAGAGTATTTCTAAGTTGCACTGAAAGCATCAAAGTGAAAGTTTTGTCTTAAATCCCATAAGCTCTTATAAGAATAAAAAAAATTAAGACTGTTGCAATAGTGAAGTCTAGAAGTTATAAAGTTTATGCAAATTTACTAATTGATGACTAGTCATAAATAAATCACTAATAACCACAATCAAGACCATTTATTTATTTATAGTTTACATTTTAAACTAATTATCAGACTTGACTAAAAAATATAAATGTAAAAGATGTTCTCAGAAAACACAAGAATAGTTGCAGTTGTGTGATATAATTTATTATCCATAAAACATACATTTAATTATCTTGGTGTGTTATAACTGAACAGACAAAAAGTAACAAAAGATAGTGACTGCACAGAGAATATGCATACAGTATGGTAATTACACACACCAACAATCTCACAAGTTCGTTAATATATTACTGATTCCTGTGTAAAATCCTAAAAGTTATCGGAGGTGATAATTCTACTTAAATTAAAAAATGATAGAAAAATCTTCACACAAAATGAACACATTTATTTCAAGTCTTTTCTATAAAGTCAATATTATATTGATGTCTCCAGACATAACAAAAGCAGAAACAGCCTCTGGAATAGAAGTTTGTTTTCCCTTTGGTAGGTTTTATTTCTCTCTCAGAGGTCCTGAAGCAAAGATTACATATTGTGACCACAGGGGGGCGCTCCACTCCCATAAATACAGACTGATCACACCTTTACCTATTTTCAGTCTATAGAGCAGGGGAAATGTACTATGATTCACTTTTAGAGCATAAAACTACATCAAACTTCTGTGTTTTACAGAGGGTAAATAAACGAGACACCAATTTAAACATGAACACAAACATATCTGACCTCTAGATTAGTATCAGTCATGTTGGTGGTCAATCAGGCTCAAGGTTGTGAAGCAGACACACACACCTACATTACACCACATTACACTTCCTCAGTGGACGTGCCGGGTTTACACTGAGACTCAGAGGGAGCGGGGTCTTTGAACACGTCGTCCTCCATCCCTTCTTCTATGGGTTTCATCTTGGAGGTCTTGGTGCTAGGGGATTTTTCTAGAAATCAAATATATTACAAACCAAATTGATGAGACATGTTTATACATAAATTGCATTGTATGGACTTAAGGATTAATGCATGATCATGGCTCGGAAGTTAATTAAAGAGGTCACATGATCACAAAGGACACAAACTGTCGTCCAACAGTTCACAGTAGGAGAATACACTCAGAAATATCCACCTTTTTCAGAATGGCAAAAACGTAAGCCAGTTTTGCTCTTCCGGTGGAGTATGATAGATAGATAGATAGATAGATAGATAGATAGATAGATAGATAGATAGATAGATAGATAGATAGATAGATAGATAGATAGGTAGGTATAGGTTGTAACATATTGATGTGAGTTGCGAGTTTTTCTAGGTGACATATGTTGCCACAGGCTAGTTATATGTTCATCTTCCTCTATATATGTGCTCTAAACATATGATTCTGTTCTGAGTGTTTCATACCATGGATGGTTGTTATATCTGACGATATTTACGTTTATTACAGTTAGATTGTAATGGTCTGAGGCGCCCCCATTCAGCCATTAGAGAGTATTATTTGACCTCAGTTGTTATTTCACTGCATTCTTTGGGTAGTAGGCCTACCGTTTGTGTGTTTAGTTCAGTCATATTACTTTTATTCTGTAACATTATATGTATTGTTTATTTCTATACTTTAGGAAACCACAACACAACACATCCTGTACCTTGTGTCAGGGTGCACGAAGCAGGTGGACCCAAATGCAGGAGCTAACACAGGCTGGTACTTGCAAAATGAAGTTTTAATAACTCACGACAGGCAGGAGAACAAAACACCTTGACAAAACACAATAATCGGGCAAGGAACTGAAAGACTAAATTTGCACGTGTCCGGCTATTTTCATAAACAGACATTTCTCCCTCTCTACAAAAATAACTGCGCGCACACAAGTCCGTTTTCATAAAAGTTTTCGTTTACACTAACCCGTGTATATATGCCGTCAAGAGCATGCCAAACCTGCAGGTGGCAGTGTAGCGAGAAGCTCAAGCCCACGTCAGCCAATCAGAATCCCGCACATGATCCCGCATAGCAGCAACAACAACAACAACGTCACTTTCTCTCCTTTTGTCTAAAGTTTTAATTTTTTTTCATGCGAGAAAGTAGGCTAACTGATCCCAAATATACGGCCAGTTTATCCAAATGACAGATGTTTAGAAGTCTGCTCCGATGTTTTTCGGAGAAGTGAAGTTCCACCTGTGGAGCAATGACCGCGACATCACAGAGGCAGCAGCCGGTCTGCAGAGCTGCACGGCCGGCCAACCTCCGTCGTCAAGCTCCCCCAACCTCGTTTTTCTCTGTTTACATGCAAACGTGCAAATTGGCTTCAATTGGTCAGATCATTTCAGTCAAAAAATAAAGAAATTTACCTCAAAAGTTACGTAATTAAAGGGATAGTTCAATATTTTGGCAAATTGGCCCATTGGCATAATCCCTATAGTTTTAGCAGTAGGTTTGTTACCTTTAATTGTCCGGGTCACAGTGGTGCCGTGACCCGGATGCTCTGGGCGGTCATTGACCTCTTGGCAGTCAGGTTTGCACCTTCATTTATGGGTGAGTGAGTGCACCCAGACTTTCCGTTACACTCACCCCCGCTGAACTCACTCCGCCCAGGGCATCCGGGTCACGGCACCACTGTAGCTGATGTTAATCTGGCCCTCTGCGTTGCGTTTCAGTACGGCCTGCCCCAGGTGGGGTCCAAACCCTGGTCTCCGGCACGGAGAACCAAGCAAACCGTTTTGCCAAGACATCAGTGATCGCTTGGCAAACCTGTTTGCACGTCCTGTATGGGTGAGTGAGTGCACCCGGACCCTCTGTTACGTCTGCATGTCTTGTTTGACAAGGGACACAAACTGATCAGACAGTGAGCTGCTGTGTGTTGGATATAGTGAAGTTGGTAAGACGACAGTGGCACAGCAGGTGTTGAATATAGTCTACTTGCCAGCCCATAAGGCCCCATTGTGAACCCAGAAATGTAGAGTACCCCAAAGTTTTGTGTTAGAAATATATAGTATGGGTCCCCAGCATTCAGAAACTGCCGGATGCTAACTTATAGGCTATTGTTGGGCAATTAGCATAATTAGCATAGTTAGCAAATGTAACCGAGGTCCGCAGGTATAGCCACAGTCTCGAGGTACCAGTGAGGAGAAGTGACGACATGTGGCAGTTAGCGGTACTGAAATTAAACTCACTCGCCCATAAAAAAACATGCTAACCCACTGGCCAAGTGGTCATTGACCTCTCGGCTAGCGTGCGTATGGCTCAGTGGTTTCCAGGCAACGACTCCAGCTGCTCGTTACACGGCCTGTCCGCAGCCCGACCTCCGATAATCGGTTAAAGATGAAGGAATGGTGTCCTTCTATTTTGCAATTTAATACAAAAATGAATGGAAATATCTTAAAGGTCATAGCTACAACTTTTTTGTCAAAGGATACATTTTTCAAAAATAATGCATCCACAGAATGTCTAGAGGGGTGCAGAATAAAAGTATTAATTTTACTGAATTTTTTCTAAAAAGTATATAAATAATTGTTCAATACATTTTGGCGGGTCCCATGGGCAACGTCGGCATGAAATGATCTCTGTGGCAACAGCATTAGAATGTTGATGTCATGTGTCAACTGGCCATATCCACAAGTTTCCGAACGTCATCTATGGTCAAAACTGGCTTCCGGTTTGCCGGTTTGGTGGAATTTTACGTTTACGTTTCCATGGTTTTCAGGCGTTGTCATAGTTGCGGTAAACGCATGGATCTCTTAACGCTGACTTTTAACACAGATGTCAATTTGTGTGATATCCACTGTTAAAAGCTGCTGTGATGATCCATGCGTTTTACAGATTTTCATTGGGGGGAAAAAAAAAAAAAATCCATGCATTTACCGCGGCTACTGAAACCATGGAAACGTACACATAACATTCCAAAACCGGCAAAACAGGCTACGTTTTTGACGTTCGGAAAAAGGTGGATACGTAGATGCCGCATTCGGGCTTGTTTGGAATGTCTCACGGCCGCCATCTTGAGGAGTAGTTCCTCCTGTCAAGCAGTCAATAGTCAGACCGGTCAGAGGGTTTGACAGCTGTGAATCTGGCAAAATGCCAGCCTTTTGTGCCGCGTACGCATGTTCCCATGAAAGAAACGCCAAAACGAAGAGACATGGAATAACTTTTCTCAAGTAATAAGTTGTTTTATATTATATAACTGTTATGAACTTGTTGAATTTGATGTAGTTAAGTTATCTGACATAAATGAAACTAACGTAACGTATCATAGGATGGGATATGTGTTACATTTAGTACATATACCGGTAGTTAATATATCAATAGTTTGTTATTTTGTGGCTTATCAGCTGTTTCCCCCGGCTGTGGTAGTTGTGAGTTTGTGGTTGCCATGGTGATGAGGCCGGCGAGTGAGTGTAAACCACTGTAGGCTACCTATATAATTGTGCTAGGCCATATTAAATAAGTTTCATGGCACTTACATGAACCCTAACTGCTAACCTGAGTTATGTACCTGAATTGTAGTATTTATATTAAAACAAACGGCTTGAAAATCGGTTGAAAATTAAGTGATAGAC
>NW_028220546.1:0-14275 GCF_045865225.1 Trachurus japonicus | reverse complement strand
TATCATATCATATCATAACTATCAACTATCAACTGTGCTACTTCGTACCCTGCATTATGTTTTTACTCCACATATTTTTGTTATGTATGATTTGTCATGTTAAGTGTCTTTGTCTTTAATTAGGATAGCACAATTAATGAAAAAAGTCATATTGCTGTTACTTTTAGGCAGATTTTTCCATTACAATTTCAGCCACAATGGTTGCTTTTGCATTTTAAAGGGGAACTATGAAAGATTTGCACCTTAAAATCCCCCTAAATTTGTAAAAATGCTCTGCTGTGACAATTTTTTGATTAAAATTGCTTTCCCACAAAAAAGTTGTTGGAAAAAAAAAACTCTCAAAGAGGCTAAAAACACGTCTACTATTTGAATATTCATGAGTATGCAAATGCATCCTGACATGCGCCCGCCCACGGCAGTGCACGTTGGCAGGGAGACAGGGGGCGATGTCAAAACATAAGACTCACTCTGAGATTCAAACCTTGGTTTCCTGCATTCAAGGCGGCGATAACGCCTCTGGGCCACGTCAACCAATAATACTGTTATTGAACATCGAGCTGTATAAGCAGATCATGGAAAGTGAAAAAAATCAACGTGATTGGCTGCCAGGGATTCTGACGTACTAAACCCGACTGTTTGCTGAAAAACTGAATCCAACTTTTTCAGACTTTCAGGCTTTGAAACGGCATTTTCAAATCTAAAATGCTCAGTTATGGGCTGCATTAATAGTGACTTTGCTGCTGAAATGTCTTGTAGCAGAACCCAAACACAACATTGACATGTTAATAATTTCAAAAAAATCAATTGTAGGTTTAGGGGGACTTTAATAATTAAACAGCTTCTGATAAATTGTGATGGTTAAATGATTGCATAGCTCCCCTTTAAATTTTAACTGGAAAAAAAATAAAGATGATGATGAAGAAGTGATTTTTGCAGCTCCTTTGTAAAAGTCTTCAATCCATGGTGGATTCAAACTTATCCTTCAGCTAAATACAGCCAAGTTAAATGTCCCATTAGGAGCTGAGACAATGCTTTCCCTCCTCAAACAAAACCAAACGTCTGAACTCATCGACTTAACAGCGCCAAAAGTTTCACCTGCAAAACATTTACCAATAGTTTGAGACATACGGTATTCCCTTATTCTCCCTTTTTTCCTCCCTGCCACTGCATGAAAAGTGGGATTTTCGACAGTTAGCGGCACTGTAGATTGTCGTGGAAGTTCAGGTTTGCGAATGCATACGACAATTTGCAGGAAACACCCACAACTGTCGGGAATTGTCGTGAATTGTCAGAAATTGTGCTGGGCAGTTTCCCCCCCATCACCCCCCTCTCCCTAATTCAAGGGAAGGCTTTAACATGTAAATGATCATGCTGTGAGCTATACAAATGCAAATCAGTGTAGCTTGGTAGCAGGAGGAGTGTTATTCCAGGTAAGATTTTTCTAAAAGGTATTAACTTCATTTTAATCCTTATAAAACCCACTGTCAATTTAAAACATCCACAAAAAGTTTTTATGCATTTGAACACATTTTGTCAATACTGAGAAGTACGCTGGTGTATTAGGGCCATATGTAAAAAAACAAAAACAAACAAACAAAAAAAACCCAACTATTTTAAAAGAAATATATTCAGAGAAAAAACAAACAAATTGACTTTAATCATCATCTAAATAGGTTTTTAAAAATTATGTAAAATGTGTTATCTACTACAATGTTATGTAAAAAAGATTAATACAACAACCACAACAGTGAAAAGCAACCACATTTTAACTAGACAATTTAAATGGGACTTTTCCCAGGTTTGTCTAATGAATACAACTTTGAACATATATTTTGGAATGAGTGTTGAGAGATGGGCAAACCACATCTCGCGAGTTCTTCCATATAACAATGAACTCCCCTGTGATTGGAGGACCCGACGAGACTCATCCAATCACGTGAGGTCATGGGCGGGACTAACACGGAAGTACTTGCAAGGAGTTCTTCGCTTGTCTGAAGAGCCTGGTGATGCGAGGCTACAAGGAGTAAACAGACTTCTTCACAACTTTTTCTAACTTTGCTGATTCGTTGACTACAATGGCTGGACAGCGTCTTAACCATAGACATACTTCGCCTCCCCCTCAACTCCTCTGCGTGGACGCGAACACCTTTCCACAGCAAGTCGGCAGACCGACGAGAGGAGAGTGCTTTTGAACGCTGTTAGTGGGCTGTCTCGTCAGATAACTACCGCCGACCATAGACTGTAAAAAAAAATGGACGTAGACTTCCGGTCTGAAAAGTGAAGCCAACGCGGAAGTAACTTTACTTGCAATCCCCCCGAGATCCGCTAGGGGTGTTTCCAAGAAGCCCTGGTTCCAATCCACTCCCATTCATTTTCAATCATGAAATACTCGATCAATAATTTTTTTTCACAACTGATAACGGTCTAAAAAGCTAAAGTTCCTCATCCTTAAATATGACCTGGTGGTCCATCTGAAAAAAATTATATAATTATTTAGATATTAATCCTTAAAGGTTGGTATAACTGACCAATCACCTTCCAGCACGGAATATGATTGACAGCCTGATGACTGAGACGTCACAGGTCAGACACAGTGGATCAGACACCGAGGATTAACACCGGAGGGGACCTCCCGTCGTTTGCGTATTGTGTTCAGTCAGTTTTAATTTAATTTCTGATATTTTGTCGATATGTGTGGATGATAGATAGCACGGGTACAGTGTTGGTAGTTAATTAATTTCACCCAGTTTTTCGTTTATGATTCGTCCGACGGTGCTAACAGACCGGAGGAAGCTGATATCACGATTTGGTGAGTGAGTTATTTTTTTCTTTTTCTGAATGTGTAAAAATTATATCTAATTTGTTGTATATTCCAGAAGACCACTGATTACTTTCCCGTGTTCTCATGTCTGTTCTGACCGGAGAACATGAGACTGTCACCGTCCAAGACAAGTTAATTTATAGTTAATGTGAATAACCGATTCACTTTGCTACACGGCTAACGTTAGCTCCGTGTTAGCTCCCGTGTTAGCCATGCTAACCGTTAGCTCGTCTCCGACTTTTACCGGACCGGGATAAATCCGGTTTAATATTTAACGACCACGGCGTCATTTTTAGCAGAACAGTGATCGGTAGGATCGGTCTACAAGCTGCAAAGCCCCCAGGTTTATCCATCAACTTGTTATCTTGCTCGTAACGTTATCATACTGTAACGTTACTGATAACTACAGGTGGGGATTTGTCATTTACTGCTGTAAAATCACACACAAAAAACTGAAGCAGACAGTCCTGCACCTCTCAACAATGTTTTAATCTAAGTTCTTGTGTTTTACTGTGATTCTAAGGAGCCACTGAGAACTGAGTGACCGGTGCCAACCTCTATGGTGCCAACAGGAGGACATCATGTGAAGTTATGGAGCTGTGATGATGATGAAACCAGAAAACCTCTGATGAGAGAACAGACCAACTGTTTTATTATTCTATGTCCACATTTGACCTCACACTTTTTAGGGTGAACCTAAAATTGACAGTGAAGATTTTGAAGCAGCTATTTTCATAGTCCAGTTAATACAAATGCTTTATTCAGTCGATGATTATCATTGAAAATGTAATAATAAAGAAAGTTACTGTGATTAAACTGTAGTATTTCTTTTACATATTTAACATAACCTCGTGGCCAATATAATGTGACACTTTGGTGAATTATTGTTTTCAGTATCATAGATTAGTTGACAAGAAACATCAGGAAAGCACAAGCTCTGATATTCATCTCTAGATGCTTTATTATTTCAAGGAGGGTAACATTAAACATTTGTATTTTTCTTGTGTGTAATGAAAGCATACATAGAAATAGTCCTGTAAGTTTTTCCTGAATGTATTGATTACAGCAGTGTGTCTTGGCATTCATGTTACTGTACAGATCTGGCCCATTAAAAATCAGTGAAGCAATTCTTAGTAAATAAATTAATTTCAGGTTTAAGATGCACTAATTTTAGCATTTTACAGCACTGAAAACGTTTTATAAGCTGTGGATGATGTAAAGGTGAGCCATACTGTCAACAGACAAGCTTGTATTGTATTAGCTGAATTTCCAGTACATCTACATGTTGGTAACCTGCAAAAAAGACGTGCATATATATAATAGGAATGTAAAATAAATAGCTAATAGCTGGGTGAATGCTGTAACGTGGTCGACAGGTCGGAGCTCCAGCAGCCGATCATCGGTGATGCAGGTGAGGTACATCAAGTCCAGGAGCGGTAACCCACCAGTCTCAGTCCATGACAGTTTAATGTGTTGCAGCTTTACAGTTTGAGACAGAGACTAGTCTCTGGGTTCTGTAAAACAATTTAAAACAATATCAAAATACGTTTGACAGCTTTACATTAGCTTATTAATGCTAACATCGGCTACAATAACGTGTCACATTACTCCTCATGGGATCTTATGTAGGCTAGTTCAAACATGGACATGTATTTAATAAGCTTCTGAGATTACTTTCACCATTAAATATAAAGTTTACCTCGAGTTGTAGATGCTAACGGTGTTAGCAGCGTAGCCGCTCAGCAGTTAGCCGGTGTTGCTGGGTAAACTAGCAGCCTCGGAGACACGGGTCCGACCCGCCCCTCGACCTCCTTAGCTCCGCCCCCTCGTCCAAATATGGTTTCTTCTGGCTCCAAAAATCAAAAATGGCGGCGCCCTGAAAGCCAATCTCCTGGCTTCACAAACGGCCCTTCACAAACCAATGGGTGACGTCACGGAGGGTTGCCACCTGCCGCCGACACAGACTCGGACTGACTGCCTTCATGCCTTGGAGATGAAAAACAGGCCAGAGGAGCCCAACTCTAAGAGGAAAAGACGGATGCAATCCCCAAATTGCGGTAAGAATATGTTCGGTGCCTGCTTGCTAAGCTAAGTAGCCTCAAAGTAAAGCTTTCTTTCCGTAGCCCAAGCTAAAAGTAGCCTGAACCAGTGTGTTGCTTTATCAAACTGTGTTTCTGTGTATTTACAGGATGCAGTACGCCGTCTTCACAACTCTGAGGCAACTTGGAGGAGCTACAAACTAGAGCAAGGGTAAGATTTAAAGAATAGGCTATGTGTTCATTCTGCTGCATAAGGAAAAACGTAAACAGATACTCATCTTAACCGTACATTTTGTTTTCACAGACTGACCTCGTGACCACTGTGCCTGATGCCGATAAAGACACTATTGTGTGTAAGTAACGTTTAGTACTTTCTGCTTACTGTTCAATGTAAGGGGATGCATGTTAATGCTGTGCCTAAGTGTATCTGTGTTATACTTGCAGCGCAGGCGGAAGCTGTGAAAAGGTCTCTGGAGCTCTGCAGCCTCACATTCAGAGGCAAATCCTAAATACAGGGCAACACACCACAGATGTTTACAACATGGACAAAATTAAAAAAGAGTGTCATCTGTTACCTACATCCCAGACGCAGCAAACAGAGCTGTGCCGTATGATCATGGAGGAGAATGCTGTGTGTTGTGTTTTGTGCTATGTATACATACATTTTTTATTATTATTTATGCCAATAAAGCTCTTTCTGTGAATAAACATGTTGCTGGCAATTTTTCTTTGCTCAATAAATTCATGTCCATAGGATAACAATATTTCAACCAATTAGGAGTCATTTTCCTAATTTAAAAGTAGCCTATATGTCAACCAATCGCGAGTCATTTTTCTAGTTTAAAAGTATACATATGAACCAATCACAAGTCATTTTCCTAGTTTAAAAGTATACATATGAACCAATCACAAGTCATTTTCCTAGTTTAAAAGTATACATATCAACCAATCACGAGTCATTTTCCTAGTTTAAAAGTATATATATCAACCAATCCCGAGTCATTTTTCTGGTTTAAGAGTAGTGGTTTCAACCAATACTGAGTGAGGCCATTCAAGCCCCGCCTGGCTGCTGCTGTTCATATGCTGATTAGAGCCATTAACACCTTCTGACCCGGCGCTGTTTCGCCGCGATTCATATGCTAATTAGCCCCTCCACCAGTGGTTCGTTTCCGTCAGTATGTGGCACGGACGAACGCGACGTTTGCAGTCCATAAATTGTCGTTAATTGCCGGTAATTAGGGAAATCTGCGGGCGTTTACGGGGACGAAAATCCCACTTTTCATGCTGTGTGCTTAACTATGATCATTTAATTTAACCCCAACGTCTGAAGCTATACTGTGAAAACATTACATGGTCATAATTTCTATTGAGCTGTTCGTGACACAACGCACAGAGAAACAGTGGAAGCCCGAAAAAAAAAAAATCCAGTGGCTGCAGTGACAGATCTCCAGCCAGTTTTTCAATTAACCGCTACAAGGAAAGTCTGATAGGAAATATCCTTGATGTATTCCATGAATTTCAGAAACCTGTTGGGCAGAACACTACATTTCTAATTACACGGTATGTGTTAATGTAAAAAAAAAAAAAAATATGGCTGTAAAATCATTGGAGCAGTGGAGGGTTTCAGTATTGTTATATGAGTTTGCCCTGAGAGCTGCAGGGTTCGTGCTGCACTGCTGCACTGCTGCCTTCTGCTCTCTTTTCATCACGTCTTGGCCTGGCTGAACCTTGAACAGGAGTTTTAACACAACGCTGCATTCAAATAAAGTTAATCTTACATAATGACAATTATGTATTACATTTCGTGCAATATCTACACACTCCTGCTTGTGCAACTGGGTGTAATGGGCATAGTGTAATACAACCTGGCACTTTAAACTGATGTGCACTTTAGGGCCTTGTGCAATACAACTTGGTACCTATGCACTCCTGCACTTTTGCACTTTATCTCTCATCAACTCTTATGGTCCCCCTACCCATTGAAGTGTTTTATTTCGTTATAGTCGTCTTGTTATCTTCTTGTTGTCTGCATTATTATGTCGTCTACTCTATATTACTATGTGTATTGGTACTATTTTTTATGCTCTGGGACTCCAGATGGAAATTAGCATTGCTGCTATAATCCGGCACATTTACATGTTTTCATATGTTCATTAATGTGCACTGTCCCATCCAAAGTAAAGTAAAGTAATCAGAGATTGACAAAGTTAAACCTGCAGGCTGTTATCACATAAATTCACTGTAGTATAGATAATCCCTATAGTCATAGCAGTAGGTTCGATACCTTTAATTGTCGGTCCAACACCACAGCACAGAGGCAGAAACTTGAACATAATCTAAGTGGCTCTCTGTGTGAGGAGCTCATTCATGTTCAAGCACTGGATCGTATGTCGAGGGCCGTCCCATCGCCGTTCAAACTCAAGGTCATTCCCTTCCCTTTACTCACTCAGCCTTTTGTGGTGCAGTTATTAATTCCTCAAATGGGGAGTTTAACATTTTGGCAAATTGGCCCATTGCCATAATCCCTATAGTCATAGCAGTAGGTTTGTTACCTTTAATTGTCGGTGCAAGCTGTTTTTAGAACGGTGGAGCAGAGCCGTGAGCTGCTCAGAGCTACGCTATGAGATAATAACACAACGTTACCAGACAGAGTTGTTTTAGAGGGAAATTCATGCAAAACCGCTGATGCACGTTGCCTTCAGGGACAGTTTTTCATCAACAGTCTCTGTATTTCCTTCTAAAACAACTCTGTGTGGTAACGTTGTGTTATTATCTCATAGCGTGGTGAATGTGCAGGTCACAACTTGTCCACCAGAGCGTTGTGGAGTTGTTGGATTGTGTATTTGATGAGGGAAACCAATAAATTCCTTTAGCCTCTGTAGCGTAGCTCTGAGCAGCTCACCGCTCTGCTCCGCCGTTCTAAAAATAGCTTGCAACGACAAATAAAAGTAACGAACCTACTGCTATGACTATAGGGATTATGGCAATGGGCCAATTTGCCAAAATGTTGAACTATCCCCTTTAAAATTAGTTTTCATCTAAAAAAAAATAATATATATAACGAAAACCATCCAACATCGGTCTCCCTCTGGAGCTTTCTAACCTGTGAATCCTCCTCAGCGCCGCCGACGTGTTTCTTCTTCAGCTTCTCTGACAGCGTCTGTTTCCACCTGCAGACGGTGACGAGCGACGGCCACTTCACCGGACTCAGGTTGAGGTTGAGCCCCATGCTGAGGCTGCCCAGGTCGGGCGCCCAGCCTCGCAGCACGTCCATGGACAGCCTCTTCTTCAGCGTCCCGAGGCCCTCGGAGCAGGGACGAGGCAGCAGGTTTGGGACGCTTCCTCCATGGAGAGCGTAGCCCAGGGACGAGTTGTTATTCACGCTGCCCCATCGCTGCTTCCCCATGAAACTCATCTTGAAAGTTTTGCAAACTCCAAATTTACTCCGACGACAACGACTGCCAGAGGCCACCGAGCCAGATCAAACAGTTTCCCACAGACATTGCATCTTATTTTTTTTAGTTAAAAGGTATATCCCATTCCCAACAAGGAAAAAAAGTTCAGTAATTCCCCACATCATCTTCAAAAGGGGTCAAATAAATCCACAAATCCACAAATCAGCTGTTTATATTGTTTTCAAAAGCGTTTTTTCATCCGTCGGTTGGAGTTTGCATGGATCACGGACACATCTGCCCCCTCTCCACAGCTGTGTTTTGGCGAGTGCGAGTGCATTCTTTACAGAGCGGACTTTAGAACAACAAATGGCAGTGGAGCTGTTGAGAACAGATGGGTGATATCGCTCTAGGGGGGGTGTGTGAAGCCAGGGGAAACACTTGCGACACATACTCAATATATCTGATTGGGTGAGAGCAGCAGCAGTGAGGGCCGGGACACAGACGTGGATGCGATTGGATTAGGCAGCGCAGCAGAGTGCTGGGTGTAGCTGCATGGAGCCCACTGATATAACTCAACATGGAGGTTATAATTAATGCCTGAGGGAAGTCAGCTCTGTCAGGAAGCCCAAACTGGATTAGAGACAGATCAATGGAGCACGTCAGGAAAAGAGGTGGAGCAAAAAAGGGCTCGTGCTACAAATAAACATAAAACTCCGTCCTCGTCCAAACACAAACACACCATAATGAGCTTAAATAAAAAAAAAAAACACAACAAGTTAGTCACTACTGCAGTGGGAGGTAAATCAGATACAGCAACACTGAACATTGGTTCAAGCCAGCTAATTGAAAATTCTCAGAAAAACCTTTCGTCTCCATCTTTTGTATAAGTGGAACAATCAAGAGAGAAGCGATTCACCCAGATGTTACAACCCCTCCAACAGAAAGTAGTTCGAGTCTTTGGTTTCTCAAATAATAGTGGTCTTCTCAGGTTATAACTGGAATCCTTCATTTTAAACAGATTCTTGAGGAAGAATTTTTTTGCTTTGTACATGGTTTGTATTGTAATGTAATCAACTAAGTCCCTGAATTTCAAAATGTTCAAGCGACTAAATAGTGGGTTGGTTGGTTGGTTGGCTCACGGAAAGGTTTATTACTTAAGATTCTTATAGCCTTTTTTTTTTTGCAATAAAAAAATAGAATTTGTATTTGTTCTGTATGTGTTTCCCCAAACCTCAATGCAATATGTCATATATGGGGCAATTAATGAATAATATAATGTGATTAGTGAGTGTTGAGAGAGGAAAGCTTGGGCTTTATAGAGAATTGCAATGGATTTTGACATTTTGGATTTGACATAATTTATGTGTGATTTCCAATTTAATTTATCATCAACGACAGCTCCAAGAAATTTGGTTTCAGGTACAAATTCAATTTCTGCATCATTTATTGTTCATAAGTTTCTGCTTGAATTCCTGGGCTTTTTCCCAAATACAGTATGATACACTTTGTTTTACCGAGATGGAGTGGTAATTTATTGAAGTCAAACCATTCTTTGAATTTCTGTAGCTCCTTCTCTACCATATCCAGAAGTTGACCCCCAAATGATCCCCACTACAGAACACAGCGTGTCATCAGCAAATAAAATACATTTCAGGGATTTAGAAACCAAACATATGTCATTATTATAGTATAAAAGAAACAGTAATGGAGTTTGTCTTATTAATATGGACATATTGATATTGATCTGTTTTGTAAGTAGCTGGTTAACCAATCATGTGCCAAAAAGGTGGAGCAAAAGGGCTCGTGCTACAAATAAACATAAAACTCCTCGTCCAAACACAAACACACCATAATGAACTTAAATAAAACACAACAAGTTAGTCACTGCAGTGGGAGGTAAATCAAATACAACAACACTGAACATTGGTTCAAGCCAGCTAATTGAAAATTCTCAGTAAAACTCCTCTCGCTCTAACCTTTCGTCTCCATCTTTTGTACAAGTGGAACAATCAAGAGAGAAGCGATTCACTCGGAGAAGAGCGAGCTGCTTCTTCATCTACCTGTCTGTCTCCTCCCATTTTTTTTTCCCTTCTTTCACTTTGTGTTCTGTCTCTTTCGCTCGTTTGTCAGTGACCTCTCCTCTCTCTCCTTACCAGCCCACAGCTATCTCCCTCCCACCCACACACACACACACACACACACTCACACACTGGCCTCTCATGCGTCTCTCCCTCATTTTCTCCGTGACTTTTTTCCAGTTGATCAGGCTGCAGGAGAGTGAGTGGACGTGTGGAGAACAACTCAGGCCTCGGGCCCGTGTGTTGCTGCCCAGGAGCGGCCGCGCTCTCTCTGCTTCACCACTGAAGGACGGGAGGATTAGACTCGCCTGGCGTGACACTGATAACAACTCGCAGGTACAAATAAAAACAAGTTGGGTGGGTAGAGAGGGTAAGCAAAATGCTGCAAACTCCACTCGGCTCGCTGCAGAAACGTCGGAGTAGTCGTAAAAATATAGAAGGACGACCTGATCACACGCCGCCATGTTTCTATGCCACTCACTTCTCAATTTTGGCAAATTGGCCCATTGCCATAATCCCTATAGTCATAGCAGTAGGTTTGTTATCTTTAATTGTTGGTGCAAGCTGTTTTTAGAACGGCGGAGCAGAGCTGTGAGCTGCTCAGAGCTACACTGTGGAGGCTCATGGGATTTCTTGGTTTCAAACTCATCAAACTCATCAAATACACAATCCAACAACTCCTCAACGCTCTGGTGGACAAGTTGTGAGCTGCACATTCACCACGCTATGAGATAATAACACAACGTTACCACACAGAGTTGTTTTAGAGGTAAATTCATGCAAAACCGCTGATGTGCGTTGCCTTCAATGACAGTTTTTCATCAAGCAGTCTCTGCATTTCCCTCTAAAACAACTCTGTGTGGTAACGTTGTGTTATTATCTCATAGCGTGGTGAATGTGCAGGTCACAACTTGTCCACCAGAGCGTTGTGGAGTTGTTGGATTGTGTATTTGATGAGTTTGAAACCAAGAAATCCCATCTGAGTGCAGCTTGTGGCTCTGCTCTGCCGTTCTAAAAATAGTTTGCACCGATAATTAAAGGTAACAAACCTACTCCTACTCCTAACTATAGGGATTATGCCAATGGGCCAATTTGCCAAAAATGTTGAACTATACCTTTAACACTGAAAAAACCCTTGGCAATCCTGCCAGAGGGAAGTGCATATCCATTATCAGAAGGAGCTGGTAACCATGCAGCAAATGGCTGCTTTGCCACTATGGGATGTCATGAGAGTAACAACCACAAGGGAGGAAAAGAGGGAGAGAGAGAGAGAAAGAGACAAACTGGGAATAGAGAGAGTTAATCCATGAGAGTGGTGGAGCAGAGAGGAGAGAGGAGAGGAGAGAGAGGGTTCGTAATAAACACAATTTATGGTTTTAGTCTCTAAAATGTCAAATATCAGATACAGTAGCAGAGCACAACGTTTTTGATATTTATACCAAACTCGAACAACAAATATCATTTGTGCAGGGTATTTAGCTCAGTGGACCAGGTGAGCCTCGTTTCGCTGATTGGGACCTGGGTGGAGCTGTGGGAGAACGAGGGGGAGAGAAAGACACAGACAAGGCCGAACCCCTTCCGGCCGTAACACCCCCTCCCTTAAGACAATGAATAAAACATCATGTTACATCAAAACACCATACTATTTATTCATTGCAATATCTAAATCTAATATTTTTTTTTATCTATAAAAAAGGATGACTGAACCTGGCCTCAACACCAATAAACACATTTATCAAAAATAAACCCTGGGACTGCGGTCAGGACAACAAAAAGGTCAAAGTGGATCCAACAAGATCAAAATACCAAAAAGGCCAACCAACACACTGCCACTCGATGTAAAGAGTGAGCAGCCAAACAGTAGCCATGCAAGTGGGTGCCACTCCCACCAGATAACTAAATGGCTACCACCATGAGGGAAACTACAAAACAAGGTAAACTTACTAAACACTGCAGGTGACCAAACACAAAATCGAGCACAGCCACAACCTAAAGGGTCACTCAAGTTGCTGTCTATCAACACACAAAGACCCGAACAAATTGAACTGCCACGACACAAAATGGCCACCAAGCAGTCTGCCATTAACCAACGGACACAGACCTTATAATTCACCAAGTCAACTCCATCACACAAAGATCCACTGATCTATGGAGAGACGCACACGAGGTCCAACGAAGCCACAACTAAGTAAACAGTAACATACACAAGTGACTCAACCGAAAAGTGGACTGCAACAGCACAACACAAGAGGTCACACAGTAGCCACTGCTACACAAAATGTTGCCAACTTACACCTAAGCTGCAACCGAACGACCCAACGAACGCACTGTGCAGGTACCACACAAAAAGTCACATCCCAAAAGTTACTGTTACTCTTTTACACAGAATCCAGACGAAACTAAAAGTAGAAGTAGAGTCAACCCACAAGAGATTGTGATTACACTGCTGTGCAACTCTGCTAAAGAGTGACGTTGTGGAGAGGCACCCTGTAATGTGGTTAACTATCTAGTCTTCAGTGGCTTCCCGGGAGGCTTCTTTAAACGTTGAACTCTGCAAGTGAACAATGGACCAAGGCAAGGCCCACTGCCACACAGAAAACGTACCCACACCCAGGTTTCACCACCAAAAATAAGAAAGGCAAAACAACAAAGTGGCAAGAGTCTCTCTCTGCCCGACGACTACCTTACAGGGAACTCTCAAGTAAACACAGACAGGCACTTAAATCACAAACCATCTTGAAAAGAAGACTAGACTACTACCTCACACAACAGCTACAAACCTTCACTTCACCTCATGGTTGTTCAGATCCCGGACGAGCCCCCAATTGTTACGCCCCAGTACTTTGTTGGCCCAGAGGGGCATAACAAGGGACCCAACAATGACCCAAAATACAAAGACAAAGGCACTAACTTAACTAAAAGAGATTTAAT
The DNA here is from genome assembly GCF_045865225.1 of Trachurus japonicus. Taxonomy (NCBI): domain Eukaryota; kingdom Metazoa; phylum Chordata; class Actinopteri; order Carangiformes; family Carangidae; genus Trachurus; species Trachurus japonicus. The sequence goes on along the minus strand of NW_028220546.1, from coordinate 1,011 downwards.
ACAAAAATATACAGATACAAACAAGTAGACAAACTAAAACAGAAAGCCATGATGGGAGGCAGGCAAGCCCAGCAGTCCCCAGCACTGCCCCCCCCCTCTGGTGTCAGCTGCAGGGTATTTAGCTCAGTGGACCAGGTGAGCCTCGTTTCGCTGATTGGGACCTGGGTGGAGCTGTGGGAGAACGAGGGGGAGAGAAAGACACAGACAAGGCCGAACCCCTTCCGGCCGTAACAGGCAGCAACTGGGTTTTTTTAATCAGCAACTCATCTTATTATTTCCGTTCCAAACCGTCGATCAGCTATTTGATGATTACCACCTCACAGCAACACACAGGCTGCTGATCTCCATCCTCCATCACACAGACAAGCAGAAACACCGACCGTCCTTCCGCTGCCTGTCTGCAACATTTATTTACAGTAAACCTCGGTTTGCAACGGTCGAGGTGAAAAAGAAAAAGAAAAATCGCTGTTCAGCTGGAAACAATGCTGACGAAGAGGGGCGAGATGGTTGACGGTGACATAGGAGGAAGATGTGGAGAAAGAGATGTGACGCTGCTTATTCAAACATGACTCAGACGGTTCAATCTCACACTGCAACAACTGTTGAACTCAGCAGCACTTCCACCCTTTCCAATTCAATTCATGCCCATAGTTCAACCTCAGCAGATTGTTAGCACAGAGTCTTCGCTCAGCACACACGGCCTGATAAAAGAATAAACACACTGTAGCTATGAGTGTGTGGACACAGTAACGCCACTGCTGTTGTCATAGATAGATAGATAGATAGATAGATAGATAGATAGATAGATAGATAGATAGATAGATAGATAGATAGATAGATAGATAGATAGATAGATAGATAGATAGATAGATAGATAGATAGATAGATAGATAGATAGATAGATAGATAGATACTTTATTAATCCCAGTAGGGAAATTCAAATACAAGGCCAGCCTAGTGTGCAGTGTAAGAGCACGTATAAATGTGGAAGTGGAGCTATAGAATAAAATC
>NW_028220545.1:0-4341 GCF_045865225.1 Trachurus japonicus | reverse complement strand
TTTAAATGTGGTTGATGTCCATATTGTCCATATTTCGCACATTCTGTGACAAACTGTAAACTGTTTTCTTGTCTGTAACAACATCTATTGCACGTCTGTCCGTCCTGGGTGAGGGATCCCTCCTCTGTTGCTCACCCTGAGGTTTCTCTGATTTTTCCCTGTTAAAAGGGTTTTCCATGGAGTTTTTCCTCAGTCGATGTGAGGGTCTAAGGACAGAGGATGTTGTTACGATGCCATGTAAAGCCCTTTGAGACAAACTGTTTGTAAAAACGGGCTATACAAATAAAATTGCCTTGCCTTGCCTTGATGATTTTCTCAAAAAACCATATCCTCCTGAGATTTTCTTTGACAATGACTCACATTACTTTTATATTTTAGCTGCTTCAATTAAGCGGCGCTAGAACTGCAAAATCAACTCTTTTAAATCATTTATACAACTTGCAACAGGAACAGTTAAGTCTATGATAACTTATTTTCATTGGTCACTTAAACACTACATATAAAATATATAACTTCCTATGCAGACTTTATAGATAGAATTTTGCAACATAATCAATTTTGTATATGCTAACAGGATCTTGATGTTGTTTATATTAATGGACAAAGAGCCTGTGGCTTAATATTTCAATAGACTCCTAAATAAACACATGGGGCCCTAGTTTGCTGGCGCAGCGCAGGTGGCGCAAGGTAGCGCAGCCGGTCTAATGCAAGTTTCGACCAGCGCAGCCTAGCGCAAAGTCAGATTGGAAGATTGGCAGATCGCGCTGCGCTGAGATAGGCGTGGCCGCGCAGCAGGGGGAGGCGTCACAGATTCAGCTTGGTGCAGTGGAAGTTTTGTCCGAAAATGTCCCGCCGAGGTTGCGCTGAAAGCTCGCCACCTCCAACCAGGTCTAGTCTCAGCGCAGAGCGAAGCGCAGCAGGTGCAGTGGAAGTTTGGCTGACTGACCTGCAGTGCACACACGTCACCAAGACCTCACAGGCAGATTTCCACAGTTCCAGACACATTTCAATGCAATAAATATCCACAATAACCACTATTTAATGCAACTAATGGAATCAACACGTGAATTTATATCTATATAGATTGTCCCGTCACATCTGACGTCAGATCAAAGCAGAGATCAAAGGCTGTGGCACGCGTAATGGAAACTCCACCTGAATTAACACAGCAGGGACGAACTGGCACTGAAAAGCAGCTGGTGTGAGGGTGGATGACTGCATGTTGCTGCCGTGTTGAGATACAACTCTGCCCTTGTGATGATCGCTTTATTTATTTATTTACTTATTAATTCATTAGCGGAGAGCGACCGCATCACGCAGCCGTAATGAAAAACAAAACACAAATCATCATCTCTCTTAGTCCACCACAACAGCCTCGGTATCAGATAGTCAGTATATAGCCTACTACAGTATACTCAGCATCTCTATCACAGAGAAAAAAGAGAAAAAAAGAGACGGACAGAGAGAGAGAGAGAGAGGAGGACAGAGAGAGAGAGAGAGAGAGAGAGAGAGAGAGAGGAGGACAGAGAGAGAGAGAGAGAGGAGGACAGAGAGAGAGAGGGAGAGAGAGAGCGCACGTCCTTTACGCTGATTTAATCCACATGGTCTGTGTTTATGTTGTGATTAGTGTACACTGTCATCTTGCTTACATAGGGTTTGAATAAATGTGAGTTTCTTTATTAGTGTATTAGTTGTTTCTTAGATTGCGCAGCTGTTCTCAGTGTATCAGATCAAACCTGGTTAAGTATATTAGTAAACTCATTATGGGTCACTCTGAGCTCGGACCTCCGGACCAAAACAGCTGTTTCCTCCTGGGAGAGGTTCGGCCTCTGGCGTCGCTGTTTCCTCCGTCCATGTCCAAGTATAAAATGACAAACTTGCAGCGCGCATCACCCGCCGCGCAGTTAAAGGTGAGGAGAGGAGCTCCTTTGATTGGTGAAGATCTGACTCGGCTGTGTCAAACCCACTCCACGCCTTTCTCTCCTCCTCCTGTCTCCCTCCCGCCCTCTCTCCTCCCTCTTCACCGTTTGCGCCGGTGGGAGGGACGAGGGGAGGGGTTGCACTGGTCTAAGTCTGACTGCGCGGCCCACCAATCTTGCGAAATGGACCTGGGCCACACCCCGTTGGCGTGGCGAAGCTGCGCTGCACCTAGACTTCGCTCGGTCGACGAAACTAGGGCCCTTCATGTCACTACGAGCGCTGAAAACAATCAGCACATTTATTTCAAAGGCTTTGACTTAACATTCAATTCCTTAAGCCTCTGGATACACAAACACAGCCTCTTCTCAAAAAGATGATTAATATAGGCCAGTGGATTTGTGCTGCATTCATTGTCATAATAAAACCCTTAGATTCATAAAATCCTGATAGAAGAGTTGCATAAGGAACAATCTGACAACGCAAGAAATCACAGCCCACTCCACTCGACTGTACAATATAATACTGCAGCTGATACATACAAACACCAGGCTGCTCCGTCCTGACCTGTCACTTGATGGGGAAGGTGCTTTGTGATTATGTCACAATGTCACAAGCTCTTCAATTTATACTGAGTGACAGCCACCGACCTCATCACCCCGCCCCCGTTTACTGAGGTGAGGTCATCAGTCTCTAATTCAGCAGAGCAGCACAGTCACACTGTACCACCCACCTCCTCATCATGGAATAATTTCATGTCCCACTGTCACTGTCATATCCTGCTTCCCAGTTCAATGAACGATCGTTCATGAACTCGTTCATATTTTGGGCGAACGTGAACTGAACGGACTGTATTTTCGCGTTCATTCTGGCGTTTGTGAACGGCGCTCTCTCAAAATGTGACTTCGTTCAGGAGTGTGCCAGATTTCCATAGAGCCTTCAGGGCAAAAACCCAGCTAAAACACACTGTAAACAGGTGTTGATATGTAGCGGAAAAACCAGCCAATCAGGCAACACCTATCAGCTGTTTGGATCAGCGGAGTGATACAGCGCGTGGCGGAGCCGTCTGTCTGTGTGGAGGAACTGACCCAGTTGGTTAGATAAGATAAACGGGTTAGAGAGGGAAGTCCAAGTCATCTGACATATTTGAGAATTTTATAAAATAGTAACGCAATAGTTACTTTTCCTGGTAATTACTTTCATCATGTTGTAACTCAGTTACTTTTGGGGAAAGTAAAGTAGTAACTATAACTAATACTGGTTAAAACTGCTAAAATAATAGCTGTCTGTGGTTCTATATGGGCTGAGGCAATCATTTTGAAAAACAATACCTTGTAGCAACATATTGAAAAAAAAAAAAGAAAAGAAAAAAGAGCTATGAACTAGTTCTGTTTTGGAACCGTGAGCTTAGTTCAAAATTTTGAATGATGAACTATGAACTGAACTGGTTCATTTAAAAATTTGTGAACTGAACATTGAACTAGTTCATGTAGAAAGTGAACTTTCCCAACACTGCTGCTTACTATACATACATATTGCAACACACTTACACACACCAAATCTGTGTATGTCTTTTTCAATACATGTGTGTACAAGCGAGTGACGATAAACCAGAGTCATATTACTTGAATGTCTGCACATACTTTGCAAATAAATGTGATTTTAATCTGATCCGAGGCGACCCTGCACCTCAGCTCAGTCGTTCAAACCGTTTTTTCTGTCTCAATATCAGCTGAACTTATCAATGGATTTTTCCTAGAACGGTAAGAAGAGACAGCAGATGTTCACGGATCATGTGATGTATGTTGTTTTTTTCTATGAATGAATGGTAATTGTTTGTATTTTCACTCAGGCTGGCGTTAGCAGGTGTGATGTTTTCATATTTGTGTTTTATTGTGATGTGGGTCGTCTTAACAGGATACAATAAAGGTACACTGTAAAAACTCAAAATCTGTCCAAGAATATTTGTCTTATTTCTTGTCAAAATGTCTCAATTTTAGTCAAAACTGATCTCTTTCCACTTAAAAATTAACTTGTTTTTAGACAATTTCACTTATTTCAAACTAATTTTCACTTGAAATAAGTAGAAAAATCTGCCAGTGAAAGCAAGTTTTTGTGCTTGTAATAAGAAAGAAAAACTTCATCAGATTTTTCTACTTATTTCAAGTGAAAATGTGCTTGAAAAAAGAAAAAAGTTTATAAAAAAAAAGCAATTTTTTATGTGATTAGTCTTATTTTTTAGTATAATTAGATTTGTTTGGACTAGAATGACAAATTGACTAGAAATAAGACAAATATTCTTGGTTTGGATTTGGAGTTTTTGCAGTGCAGCTGTTTTACTTCTGCCCTGTGATTGGCCGTTGCAGTAGAGACGACTCTACTCTGAGAGTTTCTGTTGAGCTCAGACTCTACACGGCTTCAGAC
>NW_028220544.1:0-38133 GCF_045865225.1 Trachurus japonicus | reverse complement strand
GGGGCGCGGTCTGCGAAGGACAGACAGCCAGCGGCCGCTGGGACGCGCACGAGAACCATCACATCAATGTGCTGGAGCTGGACACAGTACGGCTGGCTCTGAAACATTTCGAGAGCCACTTAACCCTTTGATGCACAACATGGGTCTAAATAGACCCGAGTGAGTTTTTTTGTGCTATATCTTTGCGAAAAATTTATTTCATCATATAGAATTCCAGGTATTCCTCAATTAACTTGTTTTTGATCATAATACATCCTTATTTTATTTTTTACTTTTTCACTTTTTTAATAAAAACACATTTTGTATCACTACCCCTCTAATGCGCAACATGGGTCTAAAATGACCCACATTCATTTCCAATGTGATTTCATGCTGAGTGATAGTTTCTTTGCTGTAACTTTTGAAATCTATCTATTTTATGATTGAATGTTCCAAGTATTATCTAATATCTTGTTTTTTATTAGTGGGGTCATTATTTCCATTTTTCATTTCTTACTTGTGAACAAAAATGAATAAAAATGTCTCAGTGAGTGGACCAGTTGAAAAAACAAGTATAGCAAGAATACTTTAATTTTAGCATTCCCTCACTATCTATACCAACAACAGACAATTGTTTCCTTGATTACAATAATGACTAGTCATTACTTGTCCTTTTTCCCCCATTAATAGCTCTGTTGACATATTCTACTGTGGTCAACAGCTAGCCATAGTTTATTCTATCTGAGTAGGCTATTTCAATGTTATATCTTTGAAATCACTGCACAGTATTTATCATTTTCTTAAGTAAATATTCTTTTTTAAGCACATATAATCATATTTACTTGTTTTACAATTATTCCAATTTACCTAAAGAAACATTTGATGACTCATTAAAGATAACTGTGCATAATTGATAAGGTTTTAGTTACCTTGAATAAGTAGCTACATTACTTGTCATAAAGGGAAATACCTTAATATTAGCAAGTAAGCTAACTGTTAACATGATGACATGTTCTAGCTGGTGACAACAATAGAATAATATTCTATTGTAGACACCAGCTAGAACATGTCAACAGCTACCTAGCTAGCTAGCTGTTGACATGTTCTACTGTAGTTAACTAATACAGTAGAATGTAGAAATGTCAACAGCTAGCTAGCTAACTGGTCCACTCTCTGAGACTTTTTGTCTATTTGTTCATAAAATAAGAAAGTAAAAATGGAAATAACACCCTGTACTAATTAAAAACAAGATATTCAAATGATACTTGGAGGATTCAATCATAAAATTTATTGATTTTAAAAGATACCACAAAGAAACACTCACCCAGCATGAATTCACATGGAAAATGAATGCGGGTCATTTTAGACCCATGTTGCGCATTAGAGGGGGTGTGCATATGTTGTGCATCAAAGGGTTAAAGGGGAAACACGTCCTGATTCGGTCCGACAACACTGCGACGGTCGCATACATCAACCGTCAAGGCGGGGTTCGCTCACAGGCTATGCATCAGATTGCGTCAAAAATCTTGCTGTGGGCTCACAGCCGGTTGAGTTCCCTGTCAGCTTTTCACATACGGGGCAAATTGAACCGTGCTGCAGACCTGTTATCCAGGGGTAAGCCCCTGATGACGGACTGGCGCCTGTTCGCGTTGCGAGAGACAGCGCACTGTCCGCTGTGGTTTTCCATTCAGAACGACCCATGGGTCACGATGCGCTGGCTCATCGCTGGCCAGGAGGTCAGCTATACGCCTTCCCCCCACTTCCTCTGTTACAGCAGGTTCTGGACAAGGTGAGGGAAGAAAAGGTACGGGTTATTCTAATAGCCCCGAATTGGCCATCACAGACATGGTTCGCGGACCTGAAGTTGCTGCTGTCAGGGACACCGTGGCCCCTGCCAATGAGACCCGACCTGCTGACGCAAGCAGGGGGGGAAATATTCCATCCAGACCCTCAAAAGTGGAGGCTGGTAGCTTGGCCCCTGAAAGGGAGCGTTTATTAGGAGAAGGGTTACCCCTGGAGGTGGTGGAGGTCATACAAAATGCCAGAGATCCCGCAACCCAGACCCTCTACGCTTACAAGTGGAAAGTGTTTGAGCGCTGGTGCGCTGAGCAAGGCAAGGACCCTTTTCATTGCGGGATTAATGTTATCCTGTGTTTTCTTCACTCTCTGAGCCAAAAGGGCCTCTCGCCTTCTACTCTTAAGGTGTATTTGGCCGCTATCTCAGCTTGCCATGTTGGGATAGACGGTAAGCCGCCAGGCAGCCATGTGCTGGCATCAAGGTTTATGCAGGGGGCCCATCGTTTGTACACACCAGAGCGTCCCTCATCTCCTTCTTGGGATTTGGCCGCAGTATTGGATGCTATGACTAAAGCTCCATTCGAGCCCCTCCGAGAAGTGGACCTTAAGTTTTTATCGTTGAAAACGGCCCTGCTAGTGGCGCTAGTATCAGCGAAACGCGTTGGGAACTTGGCAGTCTTGTCCGTTCATCCATCGTGTCTCACTTTTTCTCAGGACAAGAGAAGAGCAGTTCTACGTCCTAACCCAGCTTTTCATCCAAAGGTTATAACAGCCGGGTTTAAATCCACTATCGTAAATCTGTCTGCCTTTTATCCCCCTCCCTTCAAGTCGGAGGTGGGGGAGAGGTTACATACACTGTGTCCGGTCCGTGCCCTTGACATATATGTGGAACGCACCAGGACGTTGAGACGCTCTAACCAGCTGTTTGTATGCTATGGTTCTCAGGCGGAGGGTAAGGCTTTGTCTAAAGAGCGCTTATCAAAGTGGATAGTGGAGGCTATCACTCTGGCTTACTCTGCGTCAGGCCAGGCACCTCCTCAGGGTCTGAGGGCTCACTCTACCAGGGGTGTGGCGGACTCCTGGGCGCTCTTAAAGGGCGTCTCAGTCGAGGACATCTGTGCTGCTGCCTCATGGACAACCTCTCATACATTTGCGAGGTTTTATAGTCTGGATATGACAGGGGCTACAGTGGCTCATTCCATCTTAAGTGCTGCCAGATGATAGGACCAATAGGTGATCAAACTATCACTGGGGTCAGTGGGATGCTACACCAGTTGGGGCTTGCGTATTTTCAGCGGCCCTGACCATATGTGTGTCAGCAGAGGTTGGGCGGAATCATTTTGGCAATAGTACGAACTCGAGTTCGAAATGAAGTAAAACGTTCGGGTTGTGCTACAACCCTGGTTTTACGATTGAGAACGAGAGTTCATACAAACAAGCCTCGCTGACACCCGTCAGGGAGCTGAATGGGTGTCTGAGGACGGGCGGGGCTGTGGAGCATGTTTTTATACTGTGTAGAGATGCAGATCGCGGGGGCGGTTCCACAGCGCCGCCAAAGCCAGGTGGAGGCACCTGGTTGGTTGGAAAGGGCTAACGTGTAAATATTCAGTGGCTGATCTGGGATCAGCAATATGGCAATAGTACGAACTCTCGTTCTCAATCGTAAAACCAGGGTTGTAGCACAACCCGAACGTTTCCTCCCGTCTCACTGCTGCCTCCCTCTTCCACGGTGAAATCAAACTTGCGCCTTGCGCGTGGCGGATTTAAAGGCGAGGAGAGGAGCTCATTTGATTGGTGAAGATCTGACTCGGCTGTGTTAAACCCACTCCACGCCTTCTCCCCGTCCTCTATGCCACTTGCGCCGGTGGGAGGGAAGTAGGCAGGATGCGCCCCACTGCGCTTCGCCTCGCGTTGAAGGAAAATTGCAAACTGCTCCTGGACCAACACGTTCTCACTCCCAGTGCGTCAACCCCCTGACGAACGGTCACTGTCCCTCCTCGTCACATGCCTGACTCATTAGGTACCCGTTTTTCGTCATGAGGTGACGAGCGGGGATTTCAATTCATTCCAATGCAACCCCCTTCGCGGCGATATGTGACGCTCAGAGTAAAGTGATCCAGCCGACCGGACGCGGCGCTGAACGACGCACTGAGCTGGAAAACTTTTTTTCCCCTTTGAAGCTTTATTGAACCTGGTGTGTCTGACATAGCTTTCATCCAAGCCGTCATTTTGGTTATTATTTATTTACTGATCTTGGCGTTGGTGCAGAATAATAAACAAACAAACAAACAAACAAATAAATAAATTACATCCTTGTCGGAAGACCAGACGGGGTGGGGGTGTGTAATAAATAAATAAAGAAATATTTTTGTTCCGTGCGTAATTGTCAAGATCCGCATTTCGATTAAACTCGCCTTTCTTCTTTTGTACGAGTTGTTGGACGACTGCATTTTCATTTTATTTACTTATTTCCCTGTCCTAAGTCATGTTTATGGATACACAGTTGAACATATTGTCATTTTACCCTCGGCATTTTCCCCTCACTTTGCTGAATATCTGTTGATTCATGTCATAAACACGTTTTGTTCATTAAAAATATGTGGTGTTTATTAAAAATATGTTGTTCATTCAAATCTGTTGTTGTTCATTGCAGAACAATAGAATATTAATACGGTGATTTATATACAGATATTGATCGCGCAGTGTGACCACAATCACTACGCACGGAGGCGTGAGGGACATTTGAAACAGCTGTATCAATCGTCCCTGCAGCGACTACTGACACTTCAACCTGTTTTGGCTCTAAACTTCAAAACTATGACATTGCATAGTTTAGGACCTGTTTATGTACGAATTCATCTGTTGTTAGGTCATATTATTATTGCATGAAACACACAATACAACTTTTGATCACAAAAAAACTACCGCACGTAACATTTTACTTTCCGTAGTAAAAAAAACAGGTTCGCGCTAATAACTTTTGAATGGCGTGACGTAATTTCACAAGCTTTCCCAGGATTGGTCGGTGTTGAGTGCTGAACTAGAGGATGTGACGTCATTGCAACGGCGCCACCATAGACTGCGACACTGCCATCTACGGCGTCTGGACGGAACTACAACACCTTAACAGTGTGTTTGTGATCATGAGGAGTGGAAATTAAGCCATGTTGATTTAATTCAACAGCATGTGAATAAACAGTGAGGAATCAGAACAGTTAGACAGCTCTTTTTCAACAAAGTCCAAATAATTCAAGTAACTCAAGTCATATAGGCCTTTTTTTTTTTAAATTGCAGAAAACAACATTTCTCCCCCCTTCTCCCTCCTCCCGCCCAGGAACCTTAGTTTATAATATAGTGTAGAATGAACCCGTCCACTGTAGTAATGTTTATGCACAACTGCACCACTTTAGCCAGCTCCTTTATTTCTGGTTTTACATTGGACAAACTGATTAAGGCTCCATTTTCAGGAGACACAGCTATTCTTTAATAACTTCCACATTCGTTGGGTTACGTTCAGAGGTTTATCAGGGCAGGGCCTAGGGTCATCCAGTGTTAGCAATTACAGACCCATCTGACCTTCACAGGGGTCACAGGTCAACTTTTCATGTGAAATTTGACGATTTTTGCTATCAATTCAGGCATAAAACACCAATACTTGGAGCTGGGAAGCTGAAATCTTTAGATTCTAGTCCAGACCTTGGAGCAGATTGAAGATCAGAGCTGTGCTCCACTCAGAAGTGTCCAAAATGGCCATGGTAAGTGTCAAAGGTCACAGGGGTCAAACATCAAAGTTAATCCTAACAAAACACACACGCTTTAAGTAATCATCATGAAATTTAGATGAGTTGTATATCAGAGAGTCCTCTATCATTATATTGTATTCCCATTGCTCTGGGGGCCACGGGGGGCCCCTGGGGGCCACTTCGCTTTCCCATGCTCTCACAGATTTGGGTGTCGGGTCAGTGGATAAGGGCCTCACAATGAGTCCACAGGCCAAGTTTCAAGTGATTCGGTTGGTTTCTATGGAAACAGCGGCCTCCTGGAGACAGAGGAATGCGGCTGTTTGAAGCCCCGCCTCTCGAAAAGTAATGGCTCAATCAGGACCGAACGCACATCAACGCGTTCGTCTTGGGCCCCCGGAACCACTGATATCAAATTCAGAGCTGTACGACTTTTAGAAATATATTTCATCCATTTCAGCTTTTCAGATTCAGAGCCTCTCAGACTTAATGCCTGAGAGACCTTCTGAGTCAGAAAAGCTGAAATGGATGAAATATATTTCTAAAAGTCGTACAGTTCTGAATTTGATATCAGTGGTTCCGGGGGCCCAAGACGAACGCGTTGATGTGCGTTCGGTCCTGATTGAGCCATTACTTTTCGAGAGGCGGGGCTTCAAACAGCCGCATTCCTCTGTCTCCAGGAGGCCGCTGTTTCCATAGAAACCAACCGAATCACTTGAAACTTGGCCTGTGGACTCATTGTGAGGCCCTTATCCACTGACCCGACACCCAAATCTGTGAGAGCATGGGAAAGCGAAGTGGCCCCCAGGGGCCCCCCGTGGCCCCCAGAGCAATGGGAATACAATATAATGATAGAGGACTCTCTGATATACAACTCATCTAAATTTCATGATGATTACTTAAAGCGTGTGTGTTTTGTTAGGATTAACTTTGATGTTTGACCCCTGTGACCTTTGACACTTACCATGGCCATTTTGGACACTTCTGAGTGGAGCACAGCTCTGATCTTCAATCTGCTCCAAGGTCTGGACTAGAATCTAAAGATTTCAGCTTCCCAGCTCCAAGTATTGGTGTTTTATGCCTGAATTGATAGCAAAAATCGTCAAATTTCACATGAAAAGTTGACCTGTGACCCCTGTGAAGGTCAGATGGGTCTGTAATTGCTAACACTGGATGACCCTAGGCCCTGCCCTGATAAACCTCTGAACGTAACCCAACGAATGTGGAAGTTATTAAAGAATAGCTGTGTCTCCTGAAAATGGAGCCTTAATCAGTTTGTCCAATGTAAAACCAGAAATAAAGGAGCTGGCTAAAGTGGTGCAGTTGTGCATAAACATTACTACAGTGGACGGGTTCATTCTACACTATATTATAAACTAAGGTTCCTGGGCGGGAGGAGGGAGAAGGGGGGAGAAATGTTGTTTTCTGCAATTTAAAAAAAAAAAGGCCTATATGACTTGAGTTACTTGAATTATTTGGACTTTGTTGAAAAAGAGCTGTCTAACTGTTCTGATTCCTCACTGTTTATTCACATGCTGTTGAATTAAATCAACATGGCTTAATTTCCACTCCTCATGATCACAAACACACTGTTAAGGTGTTGTAGTTCCGTCCAGACGCCGTAGATGGCAGTGTCGCAGTCTATGGTGGCGCCGTTGCAATGACGTCACATCCTCTAGTTCAGCACTCAACACCGACCAATCCTGGGAAAGCTTGTGAAATTACGTCACGCCATTCAAAAGTTATTAGCGCGAACCTGTTTTTTTTACTACGGAAAGTAAAATGTTACGTGCGGTAGTTTTTTTGTGATCAAAAGTTGTATTGTGTGTTTCATGCAATAATAATATGACCTAACAACAGATGAATTCGTACATAAACAGGTCCTAAACTATGCAATGTCATAGTTTTGAAGTTTAGAGCCAAAACAGGTTGAAGTGTCAGTAGTCGCTGCAGGGACGATTGATACAGCTGTTTCAAATGTCCCTCACGCCTCCGTGCGTAGTGATTGTGGTCACACTGCGCGATCAATATCTGTATATAAATCACCGTATTAATATTCTATTGTTCTGCAATGAACAACAACAGATTTGAATGAACAACATATTTTTAATAAACACCACATATTTTTAATGAACAAAACGTGTTTATGACATGAATCAACAGATATTCAGCAAAGTGAGGGGAAAATGCCGAGGGTAAAATGACAATATGTTCAACTGTGTATCCATAAACATGACTTAGGACAGGGAAATAAGTAAATAAAATGAAAATGCAGTCGTCCAACAACTCGTACAAAAGAAGAAAGGCGAGTTTAATCGAAATGCGGATCTTGACAATTACGCACGGGACAAAAATATTTATTTATTTATTTATTTATTACACACCCCCACCCCGTCTGGTCTTCCGACAAGGATGTAATTTATTTATTTGTTTGTTTGTTTGTTTATTTATTATTCTGCACCAACGCCAAGATCAGTAAATAAATAATAACCAAAATGACGGCTTGGATGAAAGCTATGTCAGACACACCAGGTTCAATAAAGCTTCAAAGGGGAAAAAAAGTTTTCCAGCTCAGTGCGTCGTTCAGCGCCGCGTCCGGTCGGCTGGATCACTTTACTCTGAGCGTCACATATCGCCGCGAAGGGGGTTGCATTGGAATGAATTGAAATCCCCGCTCGTCACCTCATGACGAAAAACGGGTACCTAATGAGTCAGGCATGTGACGAGGAGGGACAGTGACCGTTCGTCAGGGGGTTGACGCACTGGGAGTGAGAACGTGTTGCCTGGACACGCCCCGTTGGCGAGGCAAAGGCAAAGCGCAGGGCAGATCCGCCACGCCTGCACCTAGTCTACGAAAATAGAGCCCATGGTATTATCAGAAGGGTCTCTCACTTAGTTAATCAGTCTTGTCTCACAGCTTAATTGATCCATATTTGACATACTGTTGTGGTATATTTCGATGTCGATGCTGATGAAAATATGACCACTCTGACACGTTTTCTTTGTAGATGGTAAAAAAGAGTTTATTACAAAAAAGATGTAGTGTCAAAAAGCCGAATCTTCGAGAAGTCTCTGGACTGGAGCCAAATATGAGACCTCTGGGTCTTGGCCAAAAGTCCTGACCTTATATAGTATGTTCTCTAAAACTCCACCTCTCTAAACAGAAGGAATGCTTATTTAATCAATAAGAGTCAGCTGCCAAACTGAGTGGTAGCTGATGCCATCAGTTACTTTGGACCTTTTCAAACAATGGTATTTATACCTTGAACTATTTGTTTATCTGTAACTGTCATGCACTCAAGGCTCAGTTATTCTGACAGTAGGTGTCCAGCCTCTTGATACCTTGGTGGCTGAGAGATGCTGCACGAACAGCATGACTCTGTCTTTATTTTGATGATCATTATTTATTATTTACTGGTTGTTCCCTTTGGTTATAGACAAAGGGTTGTAATAAATATCATATATATATATATACATCTCCAGTTTCGTTGACTTCTTTATTAAACCATTTGTCTCAAACCTTCCATCTTATGTGAGAGACTCAATGGATATGCTTAATATCCTAAAAAAGGTTGAAAACCTAAGTAATAATTCAATCTTGGTCACCATGGATATACAAAATGTATATGTAGATGTCCTCTCACCCTGTGGGTCTCCTACTGGGGTTCCCGGCTGGGCTCCGGGGCGGGCCGGGGCGGGCCCCTGCTTGCCCTCCTTCCGGCGGCACGACCTGACCTCACCTCTCATTGCAACTTATCACTATCATGAAAATTTATCTACACAAAGGAAAATGATTACATGCATCTTTTTTTTTTTTTTTTTTTTTACAAATTATAATATATATATATATATATATATTTTTTTCTTTCTTTTTCTTTTCTTTTCTTTATTTATTTCTTTATTTATTTATTTGTCCCTTTATTTTCAAAGTCTTATTTCATTATTATATACATGTATTGCTCCTTTCTCTTATTATCTATTCATTATCCCTAATATTATCATTATTTGTTTCTTTTCTTTTCTTTATTATTATTACTGTCACTATTACCGTATTATATACCATATTGTATATAAGTAATAGCACTCCACTAACCTCTCATCCACGCACACACACGCACACACACATACACCTAACACTACATTCATGTATCAACATGGCATGTCTTTTCCTGTTGTTGTCTGTACTTATGTCAATTGTTCGTATGTTTGTCTATGTGGTTATATGTGCTTATAACGTTTTTTGTCCCTCACGTCACCTTGTCTATCACTTCATCACCAATAAAAAAATAAAAAAAAGAAATGTTGAAAAACAAAAGATATACAAAATGTATTTACCAATGTTGACCACCAGGGGGGCTTAAATGCATTGGAATGTTTCCTCAACCAAAGACCCCATGGGTCTACACCAAGTACTGTCTGTTTAAAAGAGCTAGCAGATATAGTGCTCAAAAAGAATGCATTCATGTTTGAAAAAATGTCCTCACTATACAGGCAATGTAAAGGGACAGCCATGGGGAGCAAAATGTCCCCCAACTTCAGCTCCCTTTATGTAGCCTGCTTTAAAAAAGACTATGTTCTGTCTGAAGCCAACCCTTTTTTAAAATGTATAAAACTGTGGAAACGTTATGTTGATGATGTCTTCATGATTTATGAGGGGCCTGAAGACACCCTATTGCATTTCTTTGAGTATCTTAATGGTTGTCATGAGCACTTGAAATTTACTATGAGCCATGATGAACACAAAATTAACTTTTTGGATATTCTTAGAAAACGTGAAGGTGGAACACTGGTAACAGATCTCTATAGGAAGGACACTGACATGTTCCTTTTTACATGGTCAATCATTCCACCCCACCCACCTGATCAATTCAGTCAATTCAGCCGTATTCGAAGAATATGTACTAAAGATGCAGATTACAAAGAACAAGCAAATGAACTTGAACAACGGTTTCAAGACAGACACTATAAGGAACATTGGGTCCATGCTGCAAGATAAAGGTATAATCAAAAAACACAGGAGGAGTGCTTAATAAAGAAAGAAAAACCTAAAAAAGACCATGTTCCAAAATGTTTCCTCATGCAGGTATTCTCCTCTTGGTAAAGACTTCCAAGAAATTATTAGAAAGCACTGGCATATCCTGAGTTCTGACCCACTCCTCAAAAAAGAGTTTAAGGATCCTCCACAGGTAGTATTTAAACGCTCAAAAAATCTTAGAGACATGCTGGTTCAATCGGACCTAAAACCAATCAAAAATACTACATTTTTAGATGTGCCCTTTGGCAATTATAGGTGTGGTTCATGCACACAGTGCAACTTCACCTATAAATGCACAAGTTTTAATCATCCAATCTCAGGAAAAGCAATGAAAATCAAGGGCACTATCACATGCTCTACAAAAAATGTTATTTATTTAATCAAATGTCCTTGCGGCCTGGCCTACGTCGGGAAAACCCAAAGGGCAATAAAAACAAGAATTGCTGAGCACAGGAGTGCAATCAGAACACAGGATTTGCGTAGCCCGGTGGCAGTGCACTTCAGGGAAGCTAATCACCCAATTTCTTCCCTGAGATACATTGGCATCGAGCACGTTAAACCCCCCAGAAGAGGTGGAGACCACAGCAGTCTCCTATTGAAAAGAGAGAGCTTCTATATCTTCACCCTCCAAACACTAACCCCCAGAGGCCTAAACCAGGAGTATGATATTAAGCATTTTCTTTAGTCCCCTAAAAAGAGGTTTCTAACACTTGCTCTGTAACTTTAATGATTTATTAATAACTTTGTAACTTTAATGATTTATTAATATTTGTTTTGTAACTTTGGTGATCCTTTATATGTGTAATGTTGGTTGTTTATGCATTTGTATCCACTCTGGATCATATACACGTTGTTTACTACTTTTTTTCTCTCATGATTATGAAATATTTGATTACTATTTCACTGCTATGATGAAAAAAACTTTTTGACTACAAATGGGTTCCCACTGATTATATTTGTGTTTTTCTGGGCCCAATTGTTTAATGATAAGTGTATGATGTTTTCTATATTTAAAAGATTTTCTATATTTAAAAACTGTATATTTAAAACTATATATTTAAAAGTGTATAATTAAATACTGTAAGCTGAAGGATGTGCCCCTTACCTTCAGGCTTGCCCCTCCTCACCTAATTGGACCTCACACCCATACACCTGTGACCCTATATATGGGTGTGAGTGTTCCTTTGTTCTTGTTGGCACCTGAAGAAGACCACACATGGTCGAAAACGTTTGTGCAAGTGCTAAATATGAACTCATTGACATCTCTTAGAAATGCATGTGCTCTTGTGTGAGCCTATGCAAACAGGATGGAACACTGCAGGGTGACGGGAAAGCGCCAAATTACCAAAAGCACAGTACAAAGTCGCTCCTACAAAGTCGCTCCTTCCAGTCTGTGGGAAAATTCCATTGTTCAAGGGTGAATTGTCTTACAGTGTTAGCATACAATCAGGTAACAGTTATCTTTTGGCAATGGCACATATACAGTACATACAAAGACTTTCGCTGTCTTTCACTGTGCACTGAAAGTACAGTTTGTAATAGTTCTCAATCTTAGGTAGTGTAGATTTAAATGATCTGCTGTTGAGGCTTTGCTTCAAAAGTTTAGCTGCTACACACCACTTCTGTCTAACTACTGTAATCTAGACGAATGCAGGGGCTTGTGACGTAATATAATCCATGGTTTAAATTGCAGGAAGATTACTAAACAATATTTTTTTCTAAGGAAGGACCCTTTTCACCCATTATAAAGCTTTTCAATTATTATTGATTATTGTCAGATAAGAGCATATTTCAACCAGATCACATCAAAAATCTGATGTTTATGGAACATGAAAAAAACTCAGTCACCCTGTAATACTGCAGGCACACATCTGAGTGTGACAAATCCTTAGTCTCTTGTCCTGTCTCACACTGGGACACACATAAAGAGACAGGAAGTTTTTACCAGAGACAATTTATCCAATGATCATGAAGGGGTGATGGGATTAAATAGTTCAGTCAAACTGTTTTAAGGGTAGTTATGTAATATAGCTGCACGTCAACCAGGAATGCTTACAAGTAGCTCAGTATTATCTTCAGCACAGTGGGACACCCGCCTATTATGGAACAAGAAAAGCTGTTCTACTTCTATAGAGGGGTTTGCTTGGAGATTCCAAAACATAAACAACAGGAATTTGTTCATTCCTCCATGCAGCTTTTGTTCCCGCTGCACCCTGGAGTGCATTCTTGGAGTGGGATCAATAGATTGAGTGTGATTCTTGTGGCTGTCAGCAAGAAAAAATTAATTTGTCAGCTGTCTTGGCACTGTGTTCGGAAATGTTTGACTGTGTGACCCCTGGGCTCAGTAGGAGTGTGATATAAAGGGAGGCTATATAAATGTTCAGGCAAGAGCACAGGGCCACAGTCTGCCTGCCTGAGGAGACTGTCACACACATCTGCAGATAAAAGGTAAGACAAAAGGCCAGCCACTGGACTATGATTTGATTTGTGTTCTTTGAACGTGAGAAGGAGTTTACATTCTGTTGATAGATATTTTTATAAGCTGTGTTAGTTGTATATTCTTAAATTTGACTTTATGACAAAATTATAATATTTTCCACTATTTGAGGAGAACTTTAAAACGCATTTTATGCAAAATTAGCTCAGCAAAAGAAAGACAACAAGAAACTACACTGATAATCACTGGATAATCATTAATTTTTTTAGTGGCTGAAATTAAGATTTTCTGCTTTTCTTTGTCATATAATTGTAAATTGTACACTGTCCAATAAAAAAATACATTTTAGGCTGAGGAAAGCTGTGCTATTTCTTTTGTAGACTAATCATTGAACAAATCAGTACTGTCTATAATAGTTGTGTTTCTAATTTGTTGATTATGTAGGGAGATTAAATTAACAGAAAACTGACACAAAACATTTAATAATTTAAAAAAAGAATGACTTAATATGAATAACATTTAATATCAGAAACTGGTCTACAGCCCTGTGTGTGTTAACAGTAGTGGAGTAAAGCCTCTCACAGCTGTCTGACTGTGCCAACAGATGAATGCTTCAGTCCTGCCCTCCATCCTGCTGGTCATCTCTGCTGCCCATGCTTTCCAATATTCGGAGCTGTCGCAGTACGTCGACAGCCATCAGGAGGAATATGTAGAGGTACACTCTTCTTGTTTTACCTACACTTTTAAGTGTTGTGACACTGTGAATTGAAGCACTCCACCGAAACAGACTCCATGGAGAAGTTACACTGATTGCACAGATATCATCCATCATTGTGATTTATGAAACAAGCCCTGAACAATTAATCAAAAATCACAAAATGTCAAATTTGTCATAATGATAAAATGTGTTACTTACAATATACCATCATAAATGAAGTGTGGCGCTACAGAGACGGCCCAGCCTACAAACCTCTCCAAAATAAAAGGGATCAGCAGTTATCAGATCATAATCTCAATCATTATTATTGTTCATTTGTTATTATCATTATTTGCACTAAAAGGAGAATACAAAAAATAATCCATACATTTCCATTACAATTGTAATTTATACCTCAATGACTGTCAAAATAATTGTCAATTGTTGTTTAGACCTATAAAACAAATTATTCAAAATAACCCACTGCACATGGTAATTAAACATGTCAGATACTAAAGTCATGATTGGCTCATTGGAATAGGAATGTTGCAGCTACTCCATGAATATTTGTTTTATTCAACACCCACTGCTGTTTACAACACACTTGTATTACTTTAAATTAACTGGAGAGAAATAACAGTACATGAGTTCCTGAGTAATTATGTATTACTGTCCAAAATAATGCAGTTATTTTTTATTATTGTAGTGCATCATATAGTGTAATTAAATAACATGTCAAGTGAAAATTGTTTTTTCTGCCATGTTTGTTTTGAAGGATAAACTATTTGTGTTATTGTGTACAATGTTAATATTATCGGATGGATAATATTAGACAAACATCTTTGGACTGTGGGAAGAGCTGAAAATCATATAGAGAACCCACCTAGACACATGGAGAACATGCAAACTCCACCCAGAAAGATCTCAAGCTCAAGCCAGTGTCCTTTATTTGACATTTAACACAAAACCATAATGAAAGTACGAGCATTAGTTCTGTTAAAAACACAACAGAAGTTTAAAAGCATATGTATACAACTGAATAAATAAATAGTTTAACGAATGAATCACATTCTGCACATTGCACAGACATGAAGTGTGCAGAACAGAATGAGTGAATATGTACATGATGAAGTGATTATTGCACGTTGGCTTAACAGCTTTGAGTTTATGGATGAGTGTAAACAGTGTCATTTTGATTATATGGGTAGAAGAGAACAACCAACCTCATTTCTTATTTTATCACCTGAGATTCCTCAATATAGTGTGTATATATATATATACAATACACACACACACACACACACACACACATAGAATACAGAACTGCTGCATGCTGGAGCTTTGTGTTGATATATATATATAGTATATATATATATATATATATATATATGTAGTTTGTATCCTACAGAATATGAAAGATGATGCTTTGAATATGTATGCGTATTTCAGGCTCTGCGGGATTGGGTTGCTATCGAGAGTGACTCCAGTAATGTCCTGAAGAGACCAGACCTGCACCACATGATGGAGAAGGCAGCTCAGAAGTTGAGGCTGATGGGTGGCATGGTGGAGTTGGTGGACATCGGAGAACAGGAAGTCAGTAACAGGGTTGTCCCTCTTTCATTAATAATGTTTATATTAGACGCTGTAATTAGGGGCCAGGCAGCGTAAACTGCCTATTGTTTTCTGCAGCATTCTTCTTCTTCTTCCTCTTCTTAGGTAATCCCACTTCCCATAGACGAAAAATCACCAAACTTTGCACAAAGCCAGATATACGCAACTCCAAGGACATGTCAATATTCCTCGGGGGAGGGGGGGCAGGCATTTAAGTTTGAAAATTCCTACCACACCAACCTTATGTGCTACAGTTTTGCAACTTTCACCAAAATGTAGCCCCAATACTTTAGAAACTTGAACTCAGTACAAATTATGAAGTCAGTTTATATTTTTTAAAACTGTAAAAACTATTACACCTTTCTTGTTCCAAAATGTTTGCTCAATTGACACCAAATTTGCTACACTGCATCTTCAGACTGCCACAAAGTTAACACCTGGATTTTTGATATTTGAACAATTGAGCCTACAGTGCATGAAAACGTTTGACTGTAAACATATAAAAGCCAATTCTTGCTAAATACATTTTCAATTTTCCTGAAGGAAATGGAGAATATGTTGGATTTATGGTTAATGAAGTCTGGCAAATATCAGAATTGTATCTCAAAAACTGATTTTTTTAGAAAACATTTGAATTCTGCTCTAAACAATTGGAGTCAATGTAAGAACATTTGTTTTTCTCTTATGAATCAAAACACTCATCATCATTCCATGCTGTCAATATGCATTGCAATGCCCATGTTCCTGTTGTCTGCCTATTTTGTCTCTACTCAGAATTGCCCAAATTTGTCCAATAGTGGCTGCTAAGAAGCAACTTTAATTATCACTATAATTTGTTGCTATGTGAAACAGAGCCTGCTCATCAGGGAGGGTTACAGCAGCAAAAGAGTTGCTGACTACAAAACTGCAGAGAAGCAGTCATGAACTAACTCTGCCCCCTCATTAGTTACCAGAACACTTCAAAGCAGCTTCCCACACTCATTAAACATATGGGGCTCTAATTTCTTACCAGGCGCAAGCGAGGTGCACAGTTGCACAGTGTGGCGCTGCCTGCACAGTGCTAATTACGTCCGGCGCAACACGGCATGCAGCCAATTTGGTAGACTAAGGTGCACCGAGATGAGTGTTGCTTTGGCTATGTTCTGAGCTTTTTTGTACTCTGTTTTTATACTTTTTATACTTGATGTATGTTTTGAGATATCATGTATTCTTCTGTCATTCATGTCATAATGTTACCAAGCAACTATCTTAAATTACCCCACTAATAATGTCCGGAATTCCTGGTGTACTTACTGTACAAACTTTCTAATGCTTTGTTTACTACTACTAACACTATTTGTATTACTGTAGAAGTTTGTTGTCTAAATTGCACTAACTCATGGAGGTGAGTTTAATTTCGTATAAGGAGTAGCGGTGTTGGAAGGGGTCAGCCCTATGTAACCAGGGCCCTATGTTCCCAGATTTAGCTAAAAGCTACATTACATCTGTAGTCAACTGCTACTGGATAATAGGTTGGGTGTAATTGACTACCAAATTGGGAGAAATTGGGATAAAATCTGATGCAAATTGATGATAAAGGAAATGTGGGAACATAGGGCCTAATTTTGGAATGAAAAAAAGCCTTAGAAATTAGGGAACATAGGGCAGGACTGAGGGAACATAGGCACGCTTCCATTGAGTGTTCACAGGGACATGAACAGAAGAGGAACTATGCCAGTCTGGTCGCTTTTTCCTCTGTTTGCAACGAGGCCGGTGAAAAATCAATACATGGAGCAGTGGATGACGTAACCGCCATAAACAAGAGATTACAGGTTGCGCAGCGCGTTTGTGTCGCGGTGCCACAGAGACGAGAGCTGGGACACCGGGGCAGCAACCAAGTACTACACTGATGTTGCAAGTTTGGTTTTCAGCCATGAGACGCCAGGTGAAGACAGAGAGCCTCCGTTCTCACTAGTAACCAGTCACAAGTCATGTAGTTAACGATCACAATTACTCCGGAGCTTTTTAATTAAGGTAAAAATTTAGCATAGCCACGGGAATAATCCTGCTTAGTTCCTCTCGTCAAATGTGTACGTTATAATTCTTTTTCAGTTCATCAACTGGTCGGAAAAAACCTGGATGGAGGAATGGAATGGAGGATTTTCCCCAATAGCCTTTTGGAATAGTGAGGTCTTTAGAAAAAATAGGAAACCCCGCTATTACGAAGAATGGAAGTCTGTTTTCGGAAAGGCGGGGTGTAACCGCTAAACCCACACTGTTGGTTAGATGCTGTCATGCCAACATCCCACCATTCCGACATCCTACCACTCCGACATACCACCATTTAGACTACCACATTTCCAACATACCGCTATTCCGACATGCCATCGTCCCACCATTCCAACAAGGCTTACAATATAAGGAAATGTGCGTTACTCAACATGTCACTCCCTCCTACTTATCTGGAATCTCTACTTCTGGACTCTGTCTATATGGCCTGTCTAGCCTCTACCTGGTCTTTTTACTAAACTTAACCAACTCCTTTCATCATTGCGTAAACCCAACGAGTGCAAAATCTTTTTGGGAAAAAACACGCTATGGAATTGTCGGAAAGGCAGGATGTTTAAAAAAAGAAAGAAATACCGTCATTTGGACCATAGGAGGCAAGAATTGTCGGAATGACGGGAAATTTGATAGAAAATTAAGTGTTGCCATTTAGACAATTAGAGGCCTATGCCAGACTGGTGGGGATGTCAGAAGGTTGGCCCCCCACACTGTTAAGATGATAGACTTTACTGTTCTATTGAGCACTGTTCAAATGGTGAGAAATAGACTAACTTCTATGTCGCAGTACAACAGGTTAAGCTGATATTAACTCTCCTTTGACATGCACAGCTGCCCAATGGCCAGATGTTAGGATTGCCTAAAGTGGTGACGGCTCAGTTTGGCAACGACTCCAACAAGCACACAGTGTGCGTCTATGGCCATGTGGATGTCCAACCAGCGAAGAAAGAGGATGGCTGGGCAACAGATCCCTACAACCTGACTGACATCAACGGTAATCCTCTTTTAACTGCTCAGTCACTTATGGGAATAATGGAATGCAGCCACAAACATCACAGTCAGTAAGAGCAGGGACAAGCTCACACATATTTAGTGATTTTTTTTTTTAAATCCTGAAGCTACTTGAGAAGAACTAAAAAAGTTTTGGATGCTCAGATGTGAATGCTTCCTCAGTAAGAATGTTAGTTGATCTCAGTCAATATAAGAGTTAATGAGAGTGTCACTGATTGTCTGATTGAATGTTTTATCTGTAGTATTGTGTAGACTTGTTGATAAATTGATGTCTTATTTTTAAACAATAACAAATATCCCAGGATTCATAAGTTGCTCCTCCAGAGGTATAAAACAGAGAGGGTGTTGGCTCTGCCCAATCTGATGTATTATTATTGGGCAGCAAACTTACAAAAAAGTGCCACTCGATAAAATCAGAGCAAACTGAGCAGAATAACTTGGAATAGATATCTAAGATGAAACCTGGGATGGGGCATAATGTAGACTAAATGGGTCAACCTCTTGTACTCGTCTTGGCTCGATTCAGCTTAAGGTTTTCCAATCAAATTCATTATAGTTGAGTCAGAGTCTCTTGGATCTATGTCAGTGAACCATGTGATCATTGCACACACTGATTTTATTTATTCAAATGATGTTGTCTTGTATTGGCAGTGCGGAGATTGGGGAGAGAAAATAAGAAAAAAATATTTTTGTTAAATGTCTGAGATTAATGCTAGTTAAAAAAAATAAATAAATAAGAACATGTTCCAAAAAAAGGAGAAGAAAGTATTTGGTAAGGGCAAACCATTTAAGTCAGTGTCCAACCTGGTCCCAGTGATGAGATTCCAAGTCTGAGAGCTCTTGATTCAAGGCCATGTCATGAGCTACAGGGGTTTACAATGATGGACAATACACAGCCCATGGATCAAGTTAAGCCATATATTTAAGAAGACCGATATTTATTTAACCATTGTTTCTAAATACATTCAGATTAACATACCTACATTGTTACATACTTGAATGTAATAATGAATACAAGTTGATTTATCTAACGCTGTTGGGCTGGAATTCTAAGCAGGAGTCATGCAGCAGTTATTTATTAAATCTCAGACAGCTGTTGCATCTATAAAGCATAAATGAGTAATGATTGGTGTGTTGCCTTCAGGTAACCTATATGGAAGAGGAGCATCAGATAACAAGGCCCCAGTTTTAGCTTGGATCCACGCAGTGGAGGCTTACCAGACCCTCAGTATGGTGAGATAAAGTCCACAACACCACAATATTGAATAGTTCTTCTTCATGCTGATCAACATAATCAAATGTGACTGGGAGCTGCAGAGGCACTGTAACCTCAGATGAGACCATAGACAGATGAGAGTCATATTTGCATTATCTTTGTCTTGAAATATAAAAAAGCAGATACAGATAATGAGGCAAGATAGGGCCAGAAGATTACTGCATACTGCATACTACTGTTTATGTCAGTAAGTTTGTTTTAGGAAAGTGAGAAAGGAGGCAGGAAACAAGCTTCAGTGAAACTAACTTCGGTAAAACCAACTTGCAGTGTCAGTGCTATTACTGTAAAGTCACTGCAGCATTCTGTTTCTTGCTATCCTCACTGTGAGAAAATAGATCAGCTGAGCATTCACATCAAAACACATGTTCCAGATACTGTATGCGTAGCTGTTGATAAGACTAATTTCAGACAAAGATAAAAGACTCATGATCATACAATCTGTAAAGGCTGTTGAAACACCACTGGAATTTAAAAATAGGTGCTTATCTTCCATACAAACAAAGTTTTTAGATCAGATTCTCCATCCAAACTGCTTATTGCTAGTGTCACATACAGCCAAACATGTCAAATTGCTATTTTGGTCCACCAGGAGCTGCCAGTGAATGTGAAGTTTGTAATTGAGGGCATGGAGGAGACAGGCTCTAATGGCCTTGATGCCATGATCCTGGCCCAAAGAGACACATTCTTCTCTGATGTGGATTATATAATCATCTCAGACTGTGGCTGGCTCAGCACACGACCTGCCCTCACCTACGGCACCAGAGGCAACTGCTACTTCTTTGCTGAGGTAAGATACTGTGCCTAATCCATAGTTCACACACACACACACACACACACACTGCACCTGTGTACCGCTTTGCTGCTTTGTGGCGACGTTTTCCTTTGGTGTGTCTGCAGGTTGAAGGACCAAGACAGGATTTACACTCTGGAGTGTATGGTGGTACCGTGATTGAACCAATGACTGACCTCATTGGCATTCTTGGTGAGTGTATTTTTAAATGTGTAGTATCTAATACACATTGTCATTAACATGCATGGTGCTCAGGGAACAAACATTATATTTGACTATTATCTAGCCATATTTAACCATATTTACCATATTTACCATATTTAACTTTGGCATCTACTTTGCCATTATACCTGGAAGGCCAACATAAGATGGTCTTGTCCATACAGTATAGGTTCTGACTGTTTTGGCCTTAGGAGTGTAACAGTACACACAAGTCACGGTTCGGTATGTACCTCGGTTATGGGGTCACGGTTTTGTACAACAGACGCTAACTTACAGTAATGTAAAACTAAAATCTGTCTTGTGTTATACAAGTTTTAAAAATATAGAATATAAAACTAGAAAATCTCCTCTGGGAAATTTTGAATGGGCCACGGGAGCTACGGCCGGTTTTGCCATCTCTGTCAACATGGGAATCAAACCCATGACCTCATGATCACTAAACCTGTTCTCTGCCACTTCACCACAGAGTGCTCCCCACTCTTCACACAGACTGCTCTGTCTCCTCCACCTGTAGCTGTCGCTGTTGAATCGTTTTAAGTGGATTTAGTGGATTTTCTTCCATAAAAGAGATTAAAAAATATTATACAAATGATTTGGTAATGGTTCATTTCAACCAGTTACTCTTTCTAAAAAATATGTTGATCTTCCTCTGGCATTTCAAAAATAGAGGAGGGCCAACCTCCTCTGACTCTATGGACCAGCCTCCACTACATGTGCATTGGACTTAGAAAGTACAATAGTTGATCACCACAAAACTCCCCCATGTGCTAATGATCTGATTGAATACACCTGTGTGGCAGCCTGCCCGCAGAGGTTGCCATGGTGACTGCTTACCTTTTACTGGGTGGCACATTTTCTCTGCTTTCTAGTTTTCTTTTAGTTTTTTTATAGCATAAAACACTCAGTAGGTTGTATTTTTGTAGATCAGATCCAAGAGCTGTGCAGTAATTAGTGAGTATGCAAGATCAAGATTGAGGTCTTCCCCTCTGAAGTGTGAGCAGAGTAGACCAATAGACCATGGATGCTAATGCTATTTAAGTGTTAAAGAAACATTGGTGGCCATTCTGCTGGTATTCCTCAGACACACTGATCAGCCCCAGTGGGAAGATCCTGATTCCTGGGATCAGGGATGCAGTGGCCCCTCTCTCTGATGAAGAATGGAAGATGTACCAGGACATCCAGTTTGACATCGACCACTACAAGAACAAGATTGGTGTCAACCAACTCATGTACAGCAACAAGGTGAGGGAGTAATCTTTAAATGATCAAGTTTAATATAATGATGATGAGATGTGATTTTTCATCATGTGATTTCTGCAGGTGGATGTGTTGGCTCACATGTGGCGTTACCCCACCGTCTCCATCCATGGCATTGAGGGAGCCTTCTCTGACCCTGGCACAAAAACTGTGATTCCTGCTAAGGTCACTGCAAAGTTCTCCATCAGACAAGTTCCCAACATGAATCCTGCAATGGTCAAGAAACAGGTAAGATGGAATGTTTTTTTTTTTAGCTAATTGTTAACTCACACAGACCACAACTGCTCTCTATCCTCTTGTTATGATTCTCCAGGTGACAGACTACCTTCACTCAGTGTTTGCCAAGAGGAAGAGCCCTAACAGACTGAAGGTCACGATGGTGATTGGGGCAAAGCCCTGGCTGGCTGACACTAAGCATTCTCTTTATGAGGCGGGGAAGGCTGCTGTCAAACGAGGTACTGACAACAGCTCTCATCCTACGTAAAGCACCCAACATTGCATCAAAATCTTTTGTACAGATAGTATAGCTGAAGCAAACTATAAAACTAACCCTAACCTAAATAAATAGATACTATACACGTTATTTACACTTGAAACTTTAGTGATGTCTCACTTGTTACTTTCTCTGGACAAATGTGTCTGCCAGATGAGTAGTACTAGTATAAAGTTCTAGTTCCACACTGTGAGGGCGTATTCACACCAGGAAAGTCCGATAGTTCACTTGCTTCGGTACAGACCACTTTGCTTTTTTTTTTTTTTTTACAAGCAGACCAACTTTGTAAACAAAAGCATGTGTGTCCCACAGTCGCTCAATCATTGGATAAAAATTATCGGCGGAATCTTCCACGAAAAGTACACAATGGAGGTCATGAATGCGTTTTTTGCTGCCCTTTTAGTTGTACCTGTCCTGTGCTTATTGGTCACTTGGACAACCTCCTGATTGTACATAGTCAAGGACACAGATGTGCAAGATGGCTACTAGGGATGCACACTGTTAACTGATAACAAGAACTTTGCCTTCAGGACAGCTGCACAGATTTGGCAGCATGCGTGTATGATAACAGCAAAAAAAACATTGTTAATCATCCTCTCAGGATGGATGATTGCATTGCCGATTGGCATTAGCCTAGTCACAGACACTCACAGCATTTAATTCCTATCAGTTAACGGTTATTAATCAGATAACAAGCTTCAGTTATCTGTGCATCTATAACGACTACAGGTGCGTCCTCTTCAGCATCTGATAAATGTTTTCCACTGACCAAATATCAAGGAGTCTGTCTCAATCTGTGCTCCATGTTGACCCACGGCTCATTGTTGATCATTTCCACATTTTCTGACAACAACAGAAGCCTGTTGAATCCAAAAAGGCACTTGGATTTTGCATTTGGTTCTGAAAAAGTTAGGTCTGCATTCACACCATATCACACCAGGGTTCTTTTCGGACTCTGGTCCGGACCAAACAAGTGAACCGAGTCCCAGCTGCAGAGGTGGTCTCGGTTCCCGTGTTTGGTCCGCACCAGAGTCCGGTAGTTTGTATTCACACCTACCCAAAAGGTCAGCACCAAGGAAAAAGTCTGTTTCAATTGCCATAATCCCTTTAGTTTTAGGAGTAAGTTTGTTACCTTTATTTGTCGGGGCAAGCTATTTTTAGAACGGTGGAGCAGAGTTGCGAGCTGCTCAGAGCTACGCTATAGAGGCTAATGGGATTTCTTGGTTTCCCTCATCAAACTCATCAAATACACAATCCAACAACACCAAAACGCTCTGGTGGACAGGTTGTGACCTGCACATTCACCATGCTATGAGATAATAACAGAACGTTACCAGACAGAGTTGTTTTAGAGGGAAATGCAGAGACTGCTTGCCGAAAAACTGCCCCCGATGGGAACGCGCATCAGTGGTTTTGCATGAATTTACATCTAACACAACTCTGTCTCGTAATGTTCCGTTATCTCATAGTGTGGTGAATGTGCAGGTCACAACTTGTCCACCAGAGCGTTTTGGAGTTGTTGGATTGTGTATTGATGAGTTTGATTAAAGAAACCAAGAAATCCCATTAGCCTCCGTAGAGTGGCTCTGAGCAGTTCACGGCTCTGCTCCGCCGTTCTAAAAATAGCTTGCACCGACAATTAAAGGTAACAAATTTTCTCCTAAAACTATAGGGATTATGGCAATGGGCCAATTTGCCCAAATGTTGAACTATCCCTGTAAATGTACTTTGTACATGAGTTCTGTTTCTGTGGCGTTACAGTCTATTCTCCTATTTATGTTTGACACAAATCATTATGTTCAGTCATTCAAACTGTGTGTAAAGCACAGCAAGAGGTAAGACAATTTAACTCTCACTTTTCTTGTAAAGACATATTTGCCAAGACAGTTAGTTTTTTATCCCTTAGCCTACAGTTAATTTTATTTTCAATCCTTTGTACATTTTTGGCACCCAGTAATGAATGCTTTAGGAAATATTGTTTAAGTGACAGTTATGATATAAATATATAAATGTCCAGCTTTATTCTGCAGTCAAACACTTGAGATTTCATACCCGTCATTTTTGGACCCTAGTTTTTAACACAGATCCTGATCTGATCCGAGAGGGCGGGACCATCCCTATTGCCAGAACCTTTGTGGATGTGACAGGAAAAAGCATCATCATGATGCCCATCGGAGGCTTTGATGACGGGCTACACTCCCAGAATGAGAAGATGAGCAGGTTTGACCGCACTACCTTCATATGTGACCTGATCCAGCAAAATGAGTCACAGTGACCCAAATTTCAAAATTGAGAGGTATCAATGTAAATAGGAGAAAATATGCTTTAAAATGAAACCCTAGTCAAAGTCATACATTGGATGGTTTTCAAGATATGGCCATTTGAATTATGGTCTTCCACTCTCTTTTTCCGATTAAAAACCTGAGAGAAAACAATATAACGTCTCTGGCCAGCGGATGTCTGTTCCTGTACCACGTGATTATACGCACCCCCTTGTTGTTATAGAGGCACCATTCAATGACCCTCGGAAAGCAGATAATTCACATGCGGCTACAGCACGTCTCTATCATAAACGGTTCGGAAGTTGTAATGCTTTGTTGATGTTTTGTAAAACATGTGCAAGCGTTGTGTCGATGCTACATTCGGTTTAGTGTCGATGCTACGCTCGATTTAGCATCTGTTCCCGTACTACGCGATTAGGACCCCGTTCTTGTTGTCACAAAAGCACCATTCAAGGACACTCAGGAAGCGAGGAATCCCGGGATTCAGATGCAGTTTACAGCTCGTCTCTATCATAAATGGATTTAATGTTGTGGCAAGGCAAGGCAAGGCAATTTTATTTGTATAGCCTGTTTTTACAAACAGTTTGTCTCAAAGGGCTTTACATGGCATCACAACAACATCCTCTGCCCTTAGACCCTCACATCCGCTGAGGAAAAACTCCATGGAAAACCCTTTTAACAGGGAAAAATTGGAGAAACCTCAGGGTGAGCAACAGAGGAGGAATCCCTCACCCAGGACGGGCAGACGTGCAATAGATGTTGTTACAGACAAGAAAACAATTTATAGTTTGTGACACAGAATGTGGGAAACATGTTGAAATGTTAAAAGAGTTGATAAAGGCAGCTTCTGGTGGGGGGGGGGGGCAGGGAGAGCTGGCTTAATGGGAGGACTGGATGGCAGACTGGTTCATGGGAAGGGAGGGCAGGCCAGGCTAACAGCAGGGGAAAGGGCGGGAGGGGGGCGGTGGGGGGGTAGATTGTTTTAGAATGTAGGCTAATTTATTTGGGAGATTGTTTTAAATGTTATTTCTTTGAAATCTGCAAAAAAAAAAATAATAATTTTTTGTTGGTTTTTCATGGTATCAGCTCTAAAAATAGAATGTTGCGACTTCCGACTCATTTCGCCAGAGCAGGTCACATATGATAGTCAAACCCCAACCCCTGCGGATAATGGTGTTGGCAGATTGATAGTATATGTAAAGATAACTCACATGAAGTTCCTTGTACACATTTCAACAGGCAACAGGTTTAGTCTCTTTTCCCTCTCACAGGTACAACTACATCGAGGGAACCAAATTATTCATCGCCTACCTGCATGAAGTGTCCCAGATTAGAAAGACAACTGTGTGATGTTGCGCAGCTCTGTTCTCTCAGACATTCCAGCTACAATGAACTTTCCCTGAAACACTCTGATGTCTTTTTCGGCTTTTTATCTATCTATCTATCTATCTATCTATCTATCTATCTATCTATCTATCTATCTATCTATCTATCTATCTATCTATCTATCTATCTATCTATCTATCTATCTATCTATCTATCTATCTATCTATCTATCTATCTATCTATCTATCTATCTATCTATCTATCTATGACATTGTCGTTAAGTGTTTTCATCACCCTCACTTCGAATGTGTTTTTGCCCCATGTAAAGTCAGACTGTACTGTATGTGTGTGTCATGTAGTAAAAGCTGTACAATGCAACAGTGTGTATTTGTTTGTGTAATGATGAGACAAACACATTATATGTCAGCCATGAGATGTTTATTTGCCAGTCAACATACTGAAGACTCATGCAGTGACTCATTTCAGAGCTGTTCTTTACTCTTTGATAGTTGCCATTGTTCTATGAGAATGTTGCAACCTGTACGACAAACTTATAAAGTCTCAAATATGGCATTAAAAAGCACAAAAAATACTATAAAAACATAAAATCTTGGAAGCTTTACTTTAATGATTTTTTAATTGCAGGAATTCATTTACAGTTTTTCTCAGTCACTTTGGTGCTTTTCTCAGATCAGAATGGAAATTCTCATAGCTATTAGTTCAACCTTCACAACATTTAGCCATTTGTGCACTTCATAGTAGCAATTTCTTGTTCCTCTGTACAAATTGCAAATGCTTTTGCACATGTATCAGTTGCTTCCATACAATTCTGCTGTTTTATAACATGAATGCGGCATACTTAATTTTTAATGGCACTTATACATTTCCTGCTATATTCTCCACAGTGAGTACCACTAGGCATCACTATGGAGATGTTTTTACATACTGTAAGCCTACATATCTATACTATAAAGAACACCTACATCTATGAACAAAGTACAACAGTCATAAGTAATAGAAAACAAAGCAATAGTAATGTTTATTATTAAAACTCCATTAGCATACATATGAATATAACCAATCACTTATCTTTGTTTCGTTTTATTTTCTATCATAAGTCACCTTGTATATTCTGTATCTTTATGTTTTGCAGTTTTTAGTCAGTTGTTTAACTTGTGAGGTTTTTCTTGCGTTTTGGTCTTTGCTTCAGATCTGCATTATCATCATGTAAAAGAGGCCAAATTCTTTCTTTTATTAGTTTTTGTGCGATGGCCCTGAGAACTCAATGCATTTCACGGGCACACAGACAGTACAAATTCAGAAAAGTGCTTTATCAGTTTGACCTGTATCTGCAAAAACTCACAACATCTGCAAATACATAAACACCCACTAAGAATTCACAACACCTCAAAATTCAAGTTTCAATTTGAGTGGTGTGTACTTTGCAGGTGATTTATTTAGCTGCACTGCATCAAGCTGTCAGGGCCACTGTTTTTTGAGACGGGACAACATTTTTTATTTAATTAGTGTGAATGCAAAAGGCATTCACACTATTGTTATTCGGTTCGGCCATTTTCTTCCGCCTTTTTACGGTCTTCTTCTAGTCCTTCATACTTTGTGCTATTTCAACAATTCATATATCAAAACGTGCAGCTTTTTTTGAACTTTATCGGCATTACTTTTCTCTTTTTAACGCTTTATACTTTTTAAAATATTTAACTTTTTCTGATTTTTTTCAGCTTTATAATGTGTGTGTGTTGCGTCTAACGAGCAGAGCTAGAGTGGTGCTAGAGTGGAGAGAGGCAAAAAAACATTCTAGAGTTTTTCTGGCTAAACTGTCAGCATGGCCACAAATTAAACTCTAGACAAATTATTTTCTCCAGTTTTGTAGCCACACTTGTCTTCTGGCTAAAATTCTGGTCAAAAATGCAAAGAGACTTAGATAATAATTTAAAATATTTTTTAAATGCAGCCAGGGAGCTCTCTGCTCTCATACAGCTCAATGCATTTTTTTCACAGCAGCAGGAGAAGGAGCTCAACTTTGTAACTTGCTGTTAAGTGCTTTTTAAATCATTTTAATTCACCAAAAAATAGTCACAGGTCACAAAAAAGTCCTCTCCTTACTTGGTGTGGCTAATTTATACTCATTTCTCCTTATTTTAAGCATCATTGAAAAATCTCACATTCATCAAAGTCTCAACCTCTTTTATTCACAACTCTGTCTGTAGTCCAGTTGGTAAGGTGTCCGCTTGCCAACCCCAAGGTCACTAGTTCGAATCCAGGCTGAGCAATCTTGTTATGTTATGTTGAATTCTGCTCCCCTTCATCACCCTCAATTGGTTACAGGTGGTCGTCAAGAGACGCATTAATTGCTAGTGCCACCATTTGCAGCACATCATCAAATTACAATGGCAACATGCTTAAGTCTGTGCTCTCTGTGGCGAAGTGGCAGAGTAAAGGTTTACTGATCATGAGGTCATGGGTTCGATTCCTGCCTCATTCATGTTGTACTTTCTGCTAGAGACTTCATTCAAATTCTGATTTGTAGACAAACTTCTAATGGCTCATTTATGATGCTTTTATAAAGACCCACTCCCGTGAAAATCGTGTTTTTTGAGCTTTTCACATGTTCCTGTGGCATTTTTCTTGTGTTAGAGCACATATCAGCAGAAAAGGAAGTGCAAAATTGCATTTCTGAGTTTTTCTGCCTTCAAACTGCTGTGAACCAATGGCAGACTCAAACTGGCAGTTTCAGGGAGACTGGAGCTGATGTGTCACAGCTCCAGGGGAGGGCACTAGTGCTACAAGCTGCCGCCCCGTTCTTCATCTGGCTCAGAGGTGAAAGGCTTGACAGCTCAGTGTAGCTGTCAAGGTATAATAGGTATAGCTCACCTGGTAGAGCAGCTATCACTGTGAGCAAGGACTATGCTCCAGTCTGTGATCGAATCCCAGTGTAGAGTTTTACACTAAATGCGCTGAATCTGTAATTATACAATGTCCAGCTGTCAGCAACCGGGGGGCAAAGTCAAAGTCTTCTGACCATGAGATTGTGGGTTCAATTCCTACCTTGGTCAACCATTTGTATGGTCATCACTGCTTGCACTATTTTTTACAAAAGTGTCCTCTACTTACTTGTTGTGGTTAATTTCTGCACTTTCCTTACTTTTTTTTTCAAGCAGAAGCCAGTGATCCTCTTATAAAAGGTTTTCTTTGCCCCTCATATACTGTCTCTGTCTGTAGCCTAGTGGTTAGCTTGCTGGTCTGAAGACCTGAGGGTTGCTGGTTCAAATCTTGCCTCAACAACAATTATAGTGAATTATTTTCCCAGTCGTCCTCTGTTGACTTCTGATAACTTGCTTCATGTTGAAACTGCTGCTCTCAGCCTGAAATTCACAGAAATTTTCATTCTAAGTCATTCAAGCTTGACTCTCAAGCTTTCTTGATGTTGACAGTGTGCAGATCATTAACAGACAACAGTCTCTGCACCTGTGTGTGCACTGTGGCCTAGAGGCAGAGTGGAAGTCTACTCACCATGAGATTGTGGGTTCGATTCCGACCTTGGTCAAACATTTGTATGGTGGTCACTGCTTACACTATTTGCTAATTCTGCAACAGAAAACAAAAATCTCATATTCATCAAACCTCTACTTCACTATTAGTGTTGGAATAGCCCAGTGGATAAGGTTCCTGCCATGTAACCACAAGGTCACTGGTTCAAATCCCACCTGAGCAGTCTTGTTAGTGTGTCAGCAACTTTGAACTTTAAAGACCCGCTCCCATGAAAATCATGTTTTTCGTGCTTTTCACAAGTTCCTGTGGCATTTTTCTTGTGTTAGAGCACATATCAGCAGAAAAGGAAGTGCAAAATTGCATTTCTGAGTTTTTCTGCCTTCAAATTGCTGTGAACCAATGGCAGACGCAAACTGGCAGTTTCAGGGAGACTGGAGCTGACGTGTCACAGCTCCAGGGGAGGGCACTAATGCTACAAGCTCCTAGCCTCGTAAACCAGCCTCTCGCAGAAATGCATTTCATTTCATTTGGGGTGGGCGGCAGCAGGGCGGGAGTAGTAGCAAAGACGGTTTAATATCTTTGGTAGTAGCGTTGACAGACAACCCCATTCAGCCAATCAACAAGTTGGTGTAGCGACGGGGCTTTGCACCAGTCGGTCCCTGATTGGCCAACGTGCTGTGTCAATCACAGCGGCGACGCTGATTGGCTCGGCCTTCTGAGGGTTTCAGTCGAAACGCTTAGAATGGGGATGAGGCCAGACTCTCCCTCGGAATGAAATGAAATGCACTTCCGCGAGAGGCTGGTTTACGAGGCTAACAAGCTCCCACCCCGTTCTTCATCTGGCTCAGAGGTGAAAGCCTTGGCAGCTCGGTGTAGCTGTCAAGGTATAACAGGTATAGCTCACCTGGCACCCTGATGGGGTACGAGGAGGTGGCTGGGCGGGTGCAAAACAGCGCAGTCTCCGCCCACCCCCCAGAGGTGAATTGCTAATGTGCATGGCTAATGAGCTGGTTTTAAAATGGCCGAAAAGGGTTGCGGTAAAGGGTTATTGATCATGAGGTCATGGGTTCGATTCCTTACTTTTTTTTTTAAGCAGAAGCCAGTGATCCTCTTATCAAAGGTTTTCTTTACCCCTCACATACTGTCTCTGTCTGTAGCCTAGTGGTTAGCTTGCTGGTCTGGAGACCTGAAGGTTGCTGGTTCAAATCTTGCCTCAACAACAATTATAGTGAATTATTTTCCCAGTTGTCCTCTGTTGACTTCTGATAACTTGCTTCATGTTGAAACTGCTGCTCTCAGCCTGAAATTCACAGAAATTTTCATTCTAAGTCATTCAAGCTTGACTCTCAAGCTTTCTTGATGTTGACAGTGTGCAGATCATTAACAGACAACAGTTTCTGCAACTGTGTGTGCACCGTGGCCTAGAGGCAGAGTGGAAGTCTAATGACCATGAGGTGGTGGGTTCGATTTCGACCTTGGTCAAACATTTGTATGGTGATCACTATTTGCTAATTCTGCAACAGCGTTCAGTTGCTATCAGCAGTCACACCATTTCCATTCTTGGAAATGCTTTTTCTAGTTAGTGTGAATGCAAAAGGCATTCACACTATTGTTATTCAAATCTTTATTCTCTTTTTTTATTAGTGTGACTGCTGAAGCAGTCACACTATTGTTCTTCTGTTTGGCCATTTTCTTCCGCCTTTTTACGGTCTTCTTCTAGTCCTTCATACTTTGTGCTATTTCAACAATTCATATATCAAAACGTGCAGCTTCTTTTGAACTTTATCGGCATTACTTTTCTCTTTTTAACTATTTATACTTTTTCAAATATTTAACTTTTTCTGATTTTTTTCAGCTTTATAATGTGTGTGTATTGCGTCTAACGAGCAGAGCCAGAGTGGTGTCAGAGTGGAGAGAGGCAAAAAAACATTCTAGAGTTTTTCTGGCTAAACTGTCAGCATGGCCACAAATTAAACTCTAGACAAATTATTTTCTCCAGTTTTGTAGCCACACTTGTCTTCTGGCTAAAATTCTGGTCAAAAATGCAAAGAGACTTAGATAATAATTTTAAATATTTTTTAAATGCAGCCAGGGAGCTCTCTGCTCTCATTAAGCTCAATGCATTTTTTTCACATCAGCAGGAGAAGGAGCTCAACTTTGTAACTTGCTGTTAAGTGCTTTTTAATTCATTTTAATTCACCAAAAAATAGTCACAGGTCACAAAAAAGTCCTCTTCTTACTTGGTGTGGCTAATCTATATTAATTTATTTTTGTTTTAAGCATCATTGAAAAATCTCACATTCATCAAAGTCTCAACCTCTCTTTTTAACAACGCCTCTGTAGTGTAGGGGTTAGGGTAACTGCCTGCCAACCCTAAGGTCACTGGTTCGAATCCAAGGGAAGAATTCTTGTTATGTTATGTTGAATTCTGCTCTCCTCCCCCGCCTTCAATTGGTTACAGGTGTTTGTTATCTCCTTGATTACTCGTACCAGTTTGCAGCACATCATCACATTACAATGAATGACAACAGTCTTGAAAGCAGTGTGCTCTCTGTAGCCGAGTGGCAGAGTAAAGGTTTAGTGATCATATGGTCATGGGTTCGAGTCCTGCCTCAGTCATTTCACATCATTGCTTGACTTTTGATTCCAATTATTCAGCTGTCATTGGACAGTTTTTGATTCCTCATAGTATAAAGCTCATTGTAACTCAGGTTCTCTGTGGCCATATGGTTAGTGTGTTAGGTGTTGTGCTATTTCAACAATTCATATATCAAAACGTGCAGCTTTTTTTGAACTTTATCGGCGTTACTTTTCTCTTTTTAACTATTTATACTTTTTAAAATATTTAACTTTTTCTGCAAATTAAACTCTAGACAAATTATTTTCTCCAGTTTTGTAGCCACACTTGTCTTCTGGCTAAAATTCTGGTCAAAAATGCAAAGAGACTTAGATAATAATTTTAAATATTTTTTAAATGCAGCCAGGGAGCTCTCTGCTCTCATTCAGCCCAATGCTGAGAATTCTCCACAACTCTGTCTGAAACATGCTTATGTCTGTGCTCTCTGTGGCGAAGTGGCAGAGTAAAGGTTTATTGATCATGAGGTCATGGGTTCGATTCCTTACTTTTTTTTTTAAGCAGAAGCCAGTGATCCTCTTATCAAAGGTTTTCTTTACCCCTCACATACTGTCTCTGTCTGTAGCCTAGTGGTTAGCTTGCTGGTCTGGAGACCTGAAGGTTGCTGGTTCAATTCTTGCCTCAACAACAATTATAGTGAATTATTTTCCCAGTTGTCCTCTGTTGACTTCTGATAACTTGCTTCATGTTGAAACTGCTGCTCTCAGCCTGAAATTCACAGAAATTTTCATTCTAAGTCATTCAAGCTTGACTCTCAAGCTTTCTTGATGTTGACAGTGTGCAGATCATTAACAGACAACAGTCTCTGCAATTGTGTGTGCACCGTGGCCTAGAGGCAGAGTGGAAGTCTAATGACCATGAGGTTGTGGGTTCAATTCCGACCTTGGTCAAACATTTGTATGGTGATCACTGCTTGCACTATTTGCTAATTCTGCAACAGCGTTCAGTTGCTATCAGCAGTCACACCATTTCCATTCTTGGAAATGCTTTTTCTAGTTCTTACTACTTTCCTCCCTTTTACGGTCTTTAACTAGTCCTTCATACTTTGTGCGATTTCAACAATTCATATATCAAAACGTGCAGCTTTTTTTGAACTTTATCGGCATTACTTTTCTCTTTTTAACTATTTATACTTTTTAAAATATTTAACTTTTTCTGCAAATTTTTTCCCATAGGAATGCATTGAAAATGTCTTCAAACTTTTAAAATCTTCTTACTACTTTGAACCTCTAAAACTTCAGCATACTTTCTCCCACAGACTCCATTTGTCTTTTAAATTGTAGACAAACTTTTAATCTATTCACATATTACTCAGCTTATTAATATCTTCAACAGTTTCTGATATGTGGCCGTTTTAAAATCATTAAAATTTTCGACAAAATCCAACTTTATAATGGTTGTGTATTGCGCTTAACGAGCAGGGCTTAGAGTGAGTGACATCATCGTTAGAGTGAGAGGGATCGAAAAAACATCCTGGATTTTTTCTGGATAAATTGCCAGCACGGCCACAAATTAAACTCTAGACACATGATTTCCTCACCGGTTTGTAGCCACACTTGTCGTGTCTCATCTGATGTGCTCAAAACAGCAGACAGACTTACAGAATTGTCTCAATGAGCCTAATTGTCCAGCTAGACCCGCTCCAGTGGCTCATCCACTTCAATATAAAAGTAGGAGCTGATTTTTTTAGAAAAGCAGAAATGCCCCCCTTTTCTACCTTGCGATTCTGAGAAAAGTTTTTGCCCTACAAACATTTAATGCACATCAATGTGCTCAGGAGGGTCTCCTTGCCCAGTAGTCATGGCCACATTCTGATAAGAGTTACGGTTCTCTTTTTCTGGGCTGTTTTCGGAAGCTGCACAGAGCTCAAATCTCTCTGCTCTGCTCTGCTCTGTGTGCAGTTGGTCCAGCTGTAGGGGCCAGCTCGTTATCATGTCTATTAATAGAACAGGTCAGGTGCAGCCTGGCCGCTCGTTAAGATGTTTTTAAACACAGCCCCACACACACACATGATAAACCAGACTGACAGAGGATGTCCACGCACAAACACAGGCATCACACTCACACAGACAGACACACACAGACACTCACACACAGTCACACATGCACACATACACAAACAGACAAACAGACACAACACAACACTGTTCCACACAGTAAAATGTAAGCATGGTAGTCGCCATGGTAACTTCTGAGGGCAGGCTGCCACGCAGGTGTAATCAATCAGATCATTAGGGAGAGAGGAGTTCTGTGGCGCTTATCAACAGTTTTACTTTCTGCACATGTACACACAGACAGAGAGACCGCCAGACTCACACACCCAGACACACACACAGGTTTTCAGCTCAAATTCATCAGCCTCTCAATTACTTTATACTTTTGATGTAAACATCTCCAACAATTTATATTTTTCTCATGAATTTAAGTTCAGACGTTTAGTCTTTCCAACTCTATTAATAGTAGTACAATTACAGGTGGAGCCTGGGATATAGGATGCAGCTTTTAACATGTGTCAAATCTATCTATCTATCTATCTATCTATCTATCTATCTATCTATCTATCTATCTATCTATCTATCTATCTATCTATCTATCTATCTATCTATCTATCTATCTATCTATCTATCTATCTATCTATCTATCTATCTATCTATCTCTTCAAACCCTTTGTCTCTTTTTTCACTTTTTCTTTCCTTCTTTTACTCCTTCATTTGTATTTTACATAACTTATTTCTATATTTCCCTCTCCATCCATCCATCCATCCATCTACTTCGTTCTATCTATCATCCCCCTCTCTCTTTTTCTTCTTTCTTTCTTTCTTTCTTCTACCCCATTTATTTTTACTTCTATGTTTCTTTCTACTCCTTTTCTCTTTCTTTGTTTCTACCCCATTTCTTTCTTTCTACCGCTCTCCGTATATCTCTCTCTTTCATTTATCCACCCCAATTTCTTTCCTTCTTTCTTAGTACCCCTCTGTCTCTTTCATTCATTCTCTATTCTCTTTATCTTCTATCTTTCTGTTTTTCTTTCCTTTGTCTTTCTCTATCTACCCTTCTCTCTGTGTCTTTTTCTTTCTTTCTGTTCTTTCTTTCTTTCTTTCTTTCTCCATCTACCCTTCCCGTTTTCTTTCTTTCCTTCTGTCCTTTTCTTTTTTCTCTCTTGTTCCAATCTTTTTCTTTCTTTCTTTCTTTCTTTCTACTCCTTTTCTCTTTCTTTGTTTCTACCCCATTTCTTTCTTTCTTTCTTTCTTTCTTTCTTTCTTTCTTTCTTTCTTTCTTTCTTTCTTTCTTTCTACCGCTCTCTGTATATCTCTCTCTTTCATTTATCCACCCCAATTTCTTTACTTCTTTCTTACTACCCCTCTGTCTCTTTCATTCATTCTCTATTCTCTTTATCTTCTATTATTCTGTTTTTCTTACCTTTTTCTTTCTCTATCTACCCTTCTCTCTGTGTCTTTTTCTTTCTTTCTGTCCTTTTGTTCTTTCTTTCTTTCTTTCTCCATCTACCCTTCCGATTTTCTTTCTTTCCTTCTGTCCTTTTCTTTTTTCTTTCTTTCTTTCTTTCTTTCTTTCTTTCTTTCTTTCTTTCTTTCTTCAGCTCATTTAGCATTGTTTCAACAATTTCTTCAGCTCATTCAGCATTGCGTACAGCATTCACACCATTTCCATTCTTGGAAATGTTTTTTCTAGTTTTTCTTCTTACTACT
The DNA here is from genome assembly GCF_045865225.1 of Trachurus japonicus. Classification (NCBI taxonomy): domain Eukaryota; kingdom Metazoa; phylum Chordata; class Actinopteri; order Carangiformes; family Carangidae; genus Trachurus; species Trachurus japonicus. Next base: position 2,285 of record NW_028220544.1, on the reverse strand, counting down.
TTCCGCCTTTCTACGGTTTTAAACTAGTCCTTCATACTTTGTGCGATTTCAACAATTCATATATCAAAACGTGCAGCTTTTTTTGAACTTTATCGGCATTACTTTTCTCTTTTTAACTATTTATACTTTTTAAAATATTTAACTTTTTCTGCTAATTTTTTCCCATAGGAATGCATTGAAAACATCTTCAAACTTTAAAATTTTCTTACTACTTTGAACCTCTAAAACGTCAGCATACTTTCTCCCACAGACTCCATTTGACTTTTAAACTGTAGACAAACTTTTAATCTATTCACATATTACTCAGCTTATTGATATCTTCAACAGTTTTTAGGTATTTGGCTGTTTTAAAATCATTAAAATTTTCGACAAAATCCAACTTTATAATGGTTGTGTATTGCGCTTAACGAGCAGGGCTTAGAGTGAGTGACATCATCGTTAGAGTGAGAGGGATCGAAAAAACATTCAGGATTTTTTCTGGATAAATTGCCAGCATGGCCACAAATTAAACTCTAGACACATGATTTCCTCACCGGTTTGTAGCCACACTTGTCGTGTCTCATCTGATGTGCTCAAAACAGCAGACAGACTTACAGAATTGTCTCTATGAGCCTAATTGTGCAGCTAGACCCGCTCCAGTGGCTCATCCACTTCAATATAAAAGTAGGAGCTGATTTTTTTAGAAAAACAGAAATGCCCCCCTTTTCTACCTTGCGACGGCAAGAAAAGTTTTTGCCCTACAAACATTTAATGCACATTGGCTCGCTCAGGAAGGTCTCCTTGCCCCGATGGTCAGGACCACATTCTGATAAGAGGTACGGTTCTCTTTTTCTGGGCTGTTTTGGGAAGCTGCTCAGAGCACAAATCTCTCTGCTCTGCTCTGCTCTGTGTGCAGTTGGTCCAGCTGTAGCGGCCAGCTCGTTATCAAAGTCTATAAATAGAACAAGTGCAGGTGCAGCCTGGCCGCTCGTTAAGATGTTTTTAAACACAGCCCCACACACACACATGATAAACCAGACTGACAGAGGATGTCCACGCACAAACACAGGCATCACACTCACACAGACAGACACACACAGACACTCACACACAGTCACACATGCACGCATACACAAACAGACAAACACACAAACACAACACTGTTCCACACAGTAAAATGTAAGCATGGTAGTCGCCATGGTAACTTCTGAGGGCAGGCTGCCACACAGGTGTAATCAATCAGATCATTAGGGAGAGAGGAGTTCTGTGGCGCTTATCAACAGTTTTACTTTCTGCACATGTACACACAGACAGAGAGACCGTCAGACTCACACACCCAGACACACACACACACACACAGGTTTTCAGCTCAAATTCATCAGCCTCTCAATTACTTTATACTTTTGATGTAAACATCTCCAACAATTTATATTTTTCTCATGAATTTCAGTTCAGACATTTAACCTTTCCACCTCTATAAATAGTAGTGTAATTCCAGGTGGAGCCTAGGACATAGGATCTATCTATCTATCTATCTATCTATCTATCTATCTATCTATCTATCTATCTATCTATCTATCTATCTATCTATCTATCTATCTATCTATCTATCTATCTATCTATCTATCTATCTATCTATCTATCTATCTATCTATACCCCTCCCTATTTGTTAACCCCTCTGATCTATCTATCTATCTATCTATCTATCTATCTATCTATCTATCTATCTATCTATCTATCTATCTATCTATCTATCTATCTATCTATCTATCTATCTATCTATCTATCTATCTATCTATCTATCTATCTATCTATCTATACCCCTCCCTATTTTTTAACCCCTCTGATCTATCTATCTATCTATCTATCTATCTATCTATCTATCTATCTATCTATCTATCTATCTATCTATCTATCTATCTATCTATCTATCTATCTATCTATCTATCTATCTATCTATCTATCTATCTATCTGTACCCCTCCCTATTTTTTAACCCCTCTGATCTATCTATTCTTTCTTTCTTTCTTTCTTTCTTTCACTCCATTTCTGTCTTTTTACTTCTTTGTTTGCTTGATTGTTTCTTTCTTTCTTTCTTTCTACTCCTTTTCTCTTCCTTTGTTTTTCTTTCTTTCTTTCTTTCACTCCATTTATGTCTTTTTTCTTCTTTGTTTGTTTGTTTGTTTGTTTCTTTGTTTCTTTCTTTCTTTCTTTCTTTGTTTCTTTCTTTCTTTCTTTCTTTCTTTCTTCAGCTCATTCAGCATTGCATTCACACCATTTCCATTCTTGGAAATGCTTTTTCTAGT